>NC_092255.1:1223166-1243166 GCF_036320965.1 Panulirus ornatus | reverse complement strand
CTCTTATCATCACACATGTGGTTGTTTAAGCTTTGATAAATCCTCTTGTGAAACCTTTGAGTTTTCCTAAATCCCTGCCTTCTGTGTGGCTATATGAGCTTCGCTAAGTCACGTATTCTTAAGCGTGATCATTTATAATGTCATTAATCTCCTGGATTTACGTACGACTCTCTGAGCTATGTTATATCCTGCAACATTACATGTGACTGTCTGAGCTTGTTAACCTCACCCACCACCACCACATCATCAAAGGAACAAGTGTAAATAGATGTTCATGGTCAGACAGGTTTGTGTTTGTGTGTTTATACCTCATCTTGCATGACCCAACAGGACGAGCAACACTGCAGGTCATTGGCGAGGTTGCCACAACGGCAACACACTGGACTTCACTGTTGCTGTCACCGTTAATTTCAACAGCTGGTAACAGAAGGCCCGGTTGCCTGTTTTCTTTTCAAAATATTCCGTTTTTTTCTTTGCTTATATGAAGTGATGGTCCACCAGGCCATGTTTCAGTCAGAGATAAAGCTAGCTTTAAAATCCACAGTTTTGTGATATCTTATTTTCTCTGATATCGGGTCTACGTTATCACTCTGTGACTCACGTCTGGTCTTATCGGTAGCCGATATAGCTCGTCCTTTATCTGATAACCGAATGACCTAATTAAACTTCCTCACCAGAAAAATATTCTTTGGTTGCAGGATATCTGGCATGTGTGTTCTGTATTGTTATTTGACGAATCTAGAACATAACACAGCACACCACGAGATGATATAACACAGCATGAAGTTGTATATGATATAACTTCATGCTATAACAACTCATGGTAAATCTGGATCAAATGCTATAACTTGGCAACCTTGCAGGATATTCTCTCTCTCTCTCTCTCTCTCTCTCTCTCTCTCTCTCTCTCTCTCTCTCTCTCTCTCTCTCTCTCTCTCTCTCTCAACCTTCGTCATCGTCTGGTATAGACAATATCAAACCTGCTCAGGCATATAAAGTGGTTCATTTACCTTTTCTTTTCCAATTCTCTTTTAAAAAAAAAGTTTGAAAATGAACTTTGAAGTGAATCACAGATGAACGTTTTGGTTTTTATTATCTTTCTATTGTGTCTAAATATTTTCGTGATGATACAAGATATTATCATAATCATTAGCTAACACATTGTCATATGAAAACATTAAGTATGAATATATATTTTCTAACGAATTTTCTAAGCAAATAACTTACCCTTTATGAGACGTAACTAACAATAAATGATAAATGTGATCCAGTGTCACGTTGGTAACTTAATGAATGAACAAAACAGATATTCACTGTACTTCTTCACGTGCTGGAAAAAGAGTGGAATTGAAGAACAGAATGAATGATAAACAGAAGATGGAAGCGATCACGTGACAACATTATGTTTGATGTGTTCACTGACATGACACTGTGAACACTGGTGAACGACCCAGACGAATGGCATTGTCAACACTGGTGAACGACCCAGACGAATGGCATTGTCAACACTGGTGAACGACCCAGACGAATGCACGAACTAAACTGACTGTGTTCGGACGCTTCACCTCCGTCCCCCCCAGGTTACAAGACTGGTGCGTCTGGTGACGTAAACCAGTTTTATTGTATTGGCAACTACTGTTAAGGTTGTAAAGTTAACGAGGGAGTGGAGAGAGAGAGAGAGAGAGAGAGAGAGAGAGAGAGAGAGAGAGAGAGAGAGAGAGAGAGAGAGAGAGAGAGAGAGAGAGAGAGAGAGGGAGAGAGAGAGAGAGGCTTTAATAAAGTTACCTTCATCCAGAACTGTGTCATCCAAGCGAACTGGGATAATATGTAACACTGATAGAGAAGGAAATGTGTCTGCTGGTGTTGGCTGGCCTGGTGGTGCTGGGCTGGGGCGGGGCGGGGCCACGGTGTCCTCTGGGGTTGTACGAAGGGGGGGGGGGGGGGGGGGGGGGGACCATGTTGTGGGGGGGGGGGTGAGAACCATGTTGTGGGGGTGGGGTGGGATGACTGGGGAACCATACGTGTGTTGTACACATCTACAACCACCAGTCATGACCAGAGCACAGGGACACGGATCTTCCCTCCACAGGGACACGGATCTTCCCTCCACAGGGACACGGATCTTCCTTCCACAGGGACACGGATCTTCCCTCCACAGGGACACGGATCTTCCCTCCACAGGGACACGGATCTTCCCTCCACAGGGACACGGATCTTCCCTCCACAGGGACACGGATCTTCCCTCCACAGGGACACGGATCTTCCCTCCACAGGGACACGGATCTTCCCTCCACAGGGACACGGATCTTCCCTCCACAGGGACACGGATCTTCCCTCCACAGGGACACGGATCTTCCTTCCACAGGGACACGGATCCTCCTTCCACAGGGACACGGATCTTCCCTCCACAGGGACACGGATCTTCCCTCCACAGGGACACGGATCTTCCTTCCACAGGGACACGGATCCTCCTTCCACAGGGACACGGATCTTCCCTCCACAGGGACACGGATCTTCCCTCCACAGGGACACGGATCTTCCCTCCACAGGGACACGGATCTTCCCTCCACAGGGACACGGATCTTCCCTCCTCCACGACAACAACAATCAAGATACAAATTTTAAAAAGTCACGTCAAGAATCGCAAATAAATGGCTGAAATCGCAGAGAGGGATTAACTGTGTGTAGTGTAAGAGAAAGTAACTACTGATTTACTGATTATAATGACCCTAATTATACCAAAAAAAGGTAATTAAAACTATAGATGAGACTGACAAAGATACTATGCTAACATCTGGACCACAAATGTGCAATGGCACACAGTGAACAAGGGTAATTGCTGGTGTTCTATCGTTGTGTATTGCACCGGAGTGTTCTTAATTACTGAATCAGCCTAATTAACCAAATGCTTTTATACGGTTCTGAGCGAACATTACCATTGGTAATGTTAGCGTCGTTTCAACTCTCCTTTTAAATTATGGGTTTTTATAGTGAACACGGAGCCATTATTTCCACTGCAGCCCATTAGGAGAAATGTTGTTCGTTGTATGAAGTTAATTGCCCTTTTGAAGTGAATCAAAATACCTTGACAAAGGTACTTGTGGCTTTCCCACGACAGATGACGTACAGAGCATGGCACACATAGAGAGCCATGCCACACTCATTGAGTAGTGTAAATCATTTACATGCGACGCTGGGGCTTCCTAATAAAACTAGTAAATGAGAGAGACGTCTGTGTAGATCACTGATGCACAAACAGTTGATGAAAAGACTTGAATGTGTATCTAATATGTTGGTCAAGTTTTAGTTCATATATTCCAAGTTCAGTTTTACCCACTTTTGTTACTGTTTCACCATTCACCTTTCTGTCATTATCCTTCTCTCATTGTCTCTATCTTCACTTATCTCTCTATGACTCTATCTAGCTCTATCTATCTGTTTCAGGGTCTATTCTTATCATCGTCTATGGCCTGATTTCTATATTTATCTTCACATCTTTGTATACAAATTTGTACTCCATGTCGTCTTGTCTCTAGACTTGTACTACCTGTTGTCTTGTCTACAGGTTTGTACTCTCTGTTGCCTTGTTCCAACCCTGCTCTACAGTTTTATCTTTGCTTATCTCTATATTTGTTGATACATCAGTGTCTCTCTCCTTTATAGATATGGCCGTAACGAGACGTGAGGATTATTGAACAATGAGTTCATTTAGAACGACCAAGATTACAACCTTTCCATATATGTGAGAAGAGAGTTACAACCATGCCAGATATTATGAAAAACCAAGTTGTTAATATATAGGTATACTATCATCCTGAACCAGGCATGCTCCCTCCCATTATCCTGTTATGTATGAAATAATCATACCCATGTCCGACATAATCCTGGGTTATACAACAAGATGATAATCTTGGATCCTTACTTACTGATTATCATGTCGAAAATTGTTGGAGGTTGTATGATGTCTTGTGTAGACTGGCCATTAACACTCAAACTATTTTTGCAGCGTAAGAATCATATGTTTCTATCGTCTTATGTTAGCTCAGACGACACGGGCAGCTGGGGCCCTGATCAAGGTCAACCCATTAACGCTACATTCATATATAATATATATATATATATATATATATATATATATATATATATATATATATATATATATATATATATATATATATATATATATATATATATATACACGACACAGGAAAAGAGAGAAAAAGAAGGACCAAATAAGAGAGCAAAGGTAAAACTGTTGGAATCAGTGTCCCCTCAGACTTGGTGGCCAACTTTCATGAAGGTGGTGGCAGACACCAACAAACAATAGCCACTTGAAGTTATCATCATCAGAAGAAGAAAAAGAAAGAGAAAGAAACGTAGACAACACACAACGTTTTCTCTCGCTTTTTGGGGTAAAATCCAGGTTGCCTCTACGCTGTGCATTTCTGGTGTATAGAAGGAAAATAGAAACATTATACCAAAGCGTTTTAATATCTGATGTTTACAAAAGGAAAGAAAAGAGGACAATATTTTCTTATTGTGTCATGACCTTAAAAAGAGACGGTGTGGGTATTGGTGGGTTGCCAACATATGAAAGAAAGAAATGGGCAAAAAGCCCAGGACATGGTGGCTGACCTGACCTCATTTAAATTAGAAAAGGTCAAAAGTGACACTCGTGTGAAATGAGGAATTTGGACCAGTGTCATGCTGGGTGGAGAATGACGTACCTCAATGATACAACAATATATATATATATATATATAATATATATATATATATATATATATATATATAATATATATATATATATATATATTCACCTCCAATTTGGCTCCCTCTTCTCCTCGTTCCCTCCACCTCGACACATATATCCTCTTGGTCAATCTCTCTCACTCATTTCTCCATGTGCCCAAAACCATTTCAAAACACCCTCTTCTGCTCTCTCAACCACGCTCTTTTTATTTCCACACATCTCTCTTACCCTTACGTTATTACTCGATCAAACCACCTCACACACACATTGTCCTCAACATCTCATTTCCAGCACATCCATCCTCTGCGCACATCTCTATCCATAGCCCACGCCTCGCAACCATACAACATTGTTGGAACCTACTATTCCCTCAAACATACCATTTTTGCTTTCCGAGATAATGTTCTCGACTTCCACACATTTTTCAAGGCTCCCAAATTTTCGCCCCCTCCCCCACCCTATGATCCACTTCCGCTTCCATGGTTCCATCCGCTGCCAGATCCACTCCCAGATATCTAAAACACTTCACTTCCTCCAGTTTTTTCTCCATTCAAACTCACCTTATATATATATGTCAATTAAGATAATCAAAATCCTGTTCTTCATTGTTGACTGAATTACTGGTAGATTGAAAAGTTTGGGTTCAGGAGAATCCACGAAATTAATCATCTGTTCAGAAGGAACTTTACTGAACCTTTATTACGCATGATTAATGATGTTAATGATCATCCTGAGATATACAACGAGGCTGTACTGTACTGTGGGGGTGAGGTCTGTACTGTGGGGGTGAGGTCTGTACTGTGGGGGTGAGGTCTGTACTGTGGGGGTGAGGTCTGTACTGTGGGGGTGAGGTCTGTACTCAAAATGGAGATCTACGGTGAAGAACTTTTATGAATAATGTTTATGTTCTATGTTAGAATGTGTATGTTTGAGCTCCCTCACTCCCTCTCTCTCTCTCTCTCTCTCTCTCTCTCTCTCTCTCTCTCTCTCTCTCCCCGGGGGAGGGGAGACTGAGCCAGGCAGGCAGCTGTTCCTATACCAACACAGGGAGTAAATTAGGAGTTCTACTCTGAGTTCTAAATTGAGTTAGTTCTCTAGCCTGTGTTGGTGGGTTTGGGGGTGGAGGTGGGGGAGATGAGTGAGGGTGGTACCACGTAAGAGGTGGTAAAGATGAGGAAAAAAAGTGAGTAATACAAGAATGGGTAGCAAGATGTGGAGGGAATGCGTGATGGGTTTCGGTCTCTGTGCAGCAGCTCGGGAAATAGATAATGAAATAGAAACTCGGAGTGGACGTGAGAGAAATGTGGAGTAATTGGAACGAAATAGGGATGAGAATGTGAGTTGCTGTGGGAAGAGTTAGTTCTATGAGTGAGAAATGGGGAATGTCTGGCTTGGGTGAATGATACAGACCAGGGAAATGGGGTAATGGGTGTGAGGGGGGGGAGGGTTCCACCAAGTCAGTTGATGTCAGACTCGTCAAATGATGTTAGTAACGTCAGTTGATGTCAGCCACGTCAAAGAATTTTGCTCACGTCAGGTTAGGTCAGCTGAACACCTCATTAGTACTGACAGACGAAGGTAATGGTAGTTTGTATTTCACTGACCTCTAATTACGTTTGAATAAGACTTCAATTAGCATCAGGTTGTTAGTGAAACATCCCAGTCATTGGTCATGGAAGATTACACTCGAGTCTTGGATTGTAATCAAACATTATTTCCCGCCATTCTTATCTTACTCTCACGAGCTATGGTACACAGCAGACGATACAAATGTTCCCTGCAGCTATGTTACACAGCAGACGACGCTAGTGTTCCCTGCAGCTATGTTACACAGCAGACGACGCTAGTGTTCCCTGCAGCTATGTTACACAGCAGACGACGCTAGTGTTCCCTGCAGCTATGTTACACAGCAGACGACGCTAGTGTTCCCTGCAGCTATGTTACACAGCAGACGACGCTAGTGTTCCCTGCAGCTATGTTACACAGCAGACGACGCTAGTGTTCCCTGCAGCTATGTTACACAGCAGACGACGCTAGTGTTCCCTGCAGCTATGTTACACAGCAGACGACGCTAGTGTTCCCTGCAGCTATGTTACACAGCAGACGACGCTAGTGTTCCCTGCAGCTATGTTACACAGCAGACGACGCTAGTGTTCCCTGCAGCTATGTTACACAGCAGACGACGCTAGTGTTCCCTGCAGCTATGTTACACAGCAGACGACGCTAGTGTTCCCTGCAGCTATGTTACACAGCAGACGACGCTAGTGTTCCCTGCAGCTATGTTACACAGCAGACGACGCTAGTGTTCCCTGCAGCTATGCTACGTGTTCCATTCAACACCTGTCTTGTTAATATATCTAGGTCTGTACAGATTCAAGTGTTACACACTTGGTTGTCCTATGCTATGCTGGGTTAGGTTAGGTTAGGTTAGGTTAGGTTAGGATAGGTTAGGTTAGGATAGGTTAGGTTAGGTTAGGTTAGGTTAGGTTAGGTTAGGTTAGGTTAGGTTAGGTTAGGTTAGGTTAGGTTAGGTTAGGATAGGTTAGGCTGGATGAGATTAACTTTGGTCAAGCTAGTTTTATTAATGCAATGGTTATATCAGAATTATGTAATATTAACTTTGCTTAGGTTAAGTTGGAAGAACAAGTTAATCTAACCTCTGGAGGCACACAGGTAATCACAATGGGCTCAGCCTAGTTGAAGCTTCATCCAATCAGCGTACAACTTTGGGCTATATTGTTCTGAGGGATATCACAACCATCCTTCTGTTCTCGCTCCACCTTCCCTGGGCAAGACCTCCCTTCATGTCAATTGTTGATATCCTCCTCCTCTTCCTCTTCCTCTTCTTCTTCCTCCTCCTCCTCCTCTTCTTCTCCTCCTCCTCTTCCTCCTCTCCACACACGCTGGCAGTTATACTGTTGCCTGGGGTTTTACATATTCAGGTGGGGTCCAGCCAGAGACGTGTCTTGGTCTCTGATCTATATGTATTTAATATGTACTGGGTCAGGGCTGCTGATTGGGGGAGAGAGAGAGAGAGAGAGAGAGAGAGAGAGAGAGAGAGAGAGAGAGAGAGAGAGAGAGAGAGAGAGAGAGAGAGAGAGAGAGATCAATTAAGATTTCAGACAGTTTGTTAAATCGAGAACACACCAAACCTGTCTCAGGTCGAAGATGTTGATCAACAACCAATACAAGTTCAGTTCTACTGAATACAAACATCGAAGCTAAAACGTTCACTCAGTGTTTCACACGAACCAATGAATAAAGCAATGAATCTCCCCAAGAACGCATCTGGAGTCTGGCATCTATCATCCCTACCAACAAACTGTAATGGGACACCACGCTTAGCTTTGACATAGAGAACGACCTTCAAAGGCACGGCGAAAGCACTTCAAAGGCACTTCAAAGGCGAAGCCTCAGTTATACTCTCGGCCCACCGGTTCGAACCGGCTTCGGGACGGTCTATGAGTATTTGTCATTCGAATCGTAAAGCCGAGACTAGCTAACAGGCCAGTGTACGTCATCGACAGCAGTCTCTCTCTCTCTCTCTCTCTCTCTCTCTCTCTCTCTCTCTCTCTCTCTCTCTCTCTCTCTCTCTCTCTCTCTCTCTCTCTCTCTCTCTCTACTATAGGAGCTCCATATTAAGGATTCCTTAAGTAGGAAAGTAAAGTATATGTATATATATATATATATATATATATATATATATATATATATATATATATATATATATATATATATATATATATATATATATATATAAAGATAGACAGAAGGAGAGGCGTAGAGGTGGTATGGAAGGAGAGGTGCTGATAAAAGAGAGAACACAGAGACAGAGAGAGAAGGGGAGGCACAGAGATCCCCGGCAGATAAAGAGAACAAAAGAGATATGTGTCAGATAAGTTGGCTATGCCGGGAGAGGGAACGCTCCATGGAACAATGGAACTCAAGGAGCATAGGGTAGAGGGAGTTGATACAGATGGAAGGGAGAGGGAGAAGGCATTGTCTGAGAAGGACTGATTGAAGGCAGGAGGGAAAATTATGGAGAAGAAAGAAGAATCGAAGAGATAGAAGGAGGGAAGATGGAAAAGATAGGAGTGAGCATGATGAAAGAAAAGAATGAAAATTACCTCAGAGAAGGGGTTCGATTTTGAAGATGGGAAGATAGTGCTGTTCGTAATGTCCTAAAAGGGGACAGTCTGCCTCTATTCTCACCCTTAATGACCAAACCATTAACTGCAGTCGCAATTACCAAACTTTGATGGGTTGGTTGCAACGCCTAGAATGTATATAAATATATATGATTCTTGTTTTTCATAAGACTTAAATCAGTTTCACTTGACTGGATGGTGAAGAGCTTGGGGAGCCGGTAGGATAACCTTACAGAATATAATTAATGATCCAACTAATGACGTTCCCGGTCATTAGCGACTCGATGACACATGTCGCCAGACAGAAAACAAGTAATAGACTCAAGGAGGCCTCCATCATGAGTGAGTGGCAATTATTTTTCAAAATGTTCAACAACGCCATCAGTGGGCAGCATAACAACGCCATCAGTGGGTAGCATAACAACGCCATCAGTGGGCAGCATAACAACGCCATCAGTGGGCAGCATAACAACGCCATCAGTGGGCAGCATAACAACGCCATCAGTGGGTAGCATAACGCCATCAGTGGGTAGCATAACAATGCCATCAGTGGGCAGCATAACGATGCCATCAGTGGGCAGCATAACAACGCCATCAGTGGGCAGCATAACAACGCCATCAGTGGGCAGCATAACAACGCCATCAGTGGGCAGCATAACAACGCCATCAGTGGGCAGCATAACAACGCCATCAGTGGGCAGTATAACAACGCCATCAGTGGGCAGCATAACAACGCCATCAGTGGGCAGCATAACAACGCCATCAGTGGGCAGTATAACAACGCCATCAGTGGGCAGCATAACAACGCCATCAGTGGGCAGCATAACAACGCCATCAGTGGGCAGTATAACAACGCCATCAGTGGGCAGCATAACAACGCCATCAGTGGGCAGCATAACAACGCCATCAGTGGGCAGCATAACAACGCCATCAGTGGGCAGCATAACAACGCCATCAGTGGGCAGCATAACAACGCCATCAGTGGGCAGCATAACAACGCCATCAGTGGGCAGCATAACAACGCCATCAGTGGGCAGCATAACAACGCCATCAGTGGGCAGCATAACAACGCCATCAGTGGGCAGCATAACAACGCCATCAGTGGGCAGCATAACAACGCCATCAGTGGGCAGCATAACAACGCCATCAGTGGGCAGCATAACAATGCCATCAGTGGGCAGCATAACAACGCCATCAGTGGGCAGCATAACAATGCCATCAGTGGGCAGCATAACAACGCCATCAGTGGGCAGCATAACAATGCCATCAGTGGGCAGCATAACAACGCCATCAGTGGGCAGCATAACAATGCCATCAGTGGGCAGCATAACAACGCCATCAGTGGGCAGCATAACAACGCCATCAGTGGGCAGCATAACAACGCCATCAGTGGGCAGCATAACAACGCCATCAGTGGGCAGCATAACAACGCCATCAGTGGGCAGCATAACAACGCCATCAGTGGGCAGCATAACAACGCCATCAGTGGGCAGCATAACAACGCCATCAGTGGGCAGCATAACAACGCCATCAGTGGGCAGCATAACAACGCCATCAGTGGGCAGCATAACAACGCCATCAGTGGGCAGCATAACAACGCCATCAGTGGGCAGCATAACAACGCCATCAGTGGGCAGCATAACAACGCCATCAGTGGGCAGCATAACAACGCCATCAGTGGGCAGCATAACAACGCCATCAGTGGGCAGCATAACAACGCCATCAGTGGGCAGCATAACAACGCCATCAGTGGGCAGCATAACAACGCCATCAGTGGGCAGCATAACAACGCCATCAGTGGGCAGCATAACAACGCCATCAGTGGGCAGCATAACAACGCCATCAGTGGGCAGCATAACAACGCCATCAGTGGGCAGCATAACAATGCCATCAGTGGGCAACATAACAACGCCATCAGTGGGCAGCATAACAATGCCATCAGTGGGCAGCATAACAACGCCATCATACATAACACAGGAACGTTTTGTTCAGACGAGTGTTCCTCTGTCCACGTGACCATTTCTCTGTTTATATTAGCGTTCTCCTGTTTACATGAGCGTTCCTCTGAAGTGACAGAGGTTTGTTCAGACTCATATAAATCCTAGAGAGACAGTCATGAGGCTCACAGAACCTAGAGAGACAGTCATGAGGCTCACAGAATCTAGAGAGACAGTCATGAGGCTCACAGAACCTAGAGAGACAGTCATGAAGCTCACAGAATCTAGAGAGACAGTCATGAGGCTCACAGAACCTAGAGAGACAGTCATGAAGCTCACAGAATCTAGAGAGACAGTCATGAGGCTCACAGAATCTAGAGAGACAGTCATGAGGCTCACAGAACCTAGAGAGACAGTCATGAAGCTCACAGAATCTAGAGAGACAGTCATGAAGCTCACAGAATCTAGAGAGACAATCATGAAGCTCACAGAATCTAGAGAGACAGTCATGAGGCTCACAGAACCTAGAGAGACAGTCATGAAGCTCACAGAACCTAGAGAGACAGTCATGAAGCTCACAGAACCTAGAGAGACAGTCATGAAGCTCACAGAACCTAGAGAGACAGTCTCATTCACACAACAAGGAAGACAACATATGGAGTTTCGGTCAGTTGATTCACTTGCTCGATATCCCAAACTCGTTAACCCAAACTTCACACCTTACTTACTCATCCTTACTCATTCTCCACTCACACCGTGATTGAATATGCAAATTCAATGACTTATATGTATAGCAGATAATCAAGTGAACAATAAATTCGTAATTAATGGTGACTTTAACAGTGTGAGTGCAGACTGGGTCCAGCAACTTTAGTTATGTATTTCCAGTTGTATGGGGAAGGCATAGGTTTGAATCCCAGGGGTTCAGGGAGTAATGTCAGTGGCTATAGTATGTGTGGGTTCGACACCCATAAAAGCAATGGGTGTTTCAGGAGACCTGAGACTTGTTTCTAACTGCACATCGCATACTTAGATATCCCGAGCCTGAAAATATAACACATTAGAGAATCGGTGATATCTGGCAGTTCAGATGTAGCGTACACAAGATTGACACAATATATAGTGGTTGTCATGAGACTGTACATGTCAACTGTATATTGTCATAAGACTGTACATGTATAATGTATATTGTCATCGTATAGTGCTGTATCTATGACAAAACATTGTAAGCTTTGCAGGAAATCAGCCGTAAGCCAGAAGCTTGAGGTCAAAGGTCAGAACAAGGAGGTCATACTGTCTGGCTGTCATGAGCCTTGTTCATGGTAATCATGTGTCGACCTCGTACCATAAGTCTTATACATAGTACTGGATGGGTCTCCAGCTATCACCCATCTATACAGCCAGTCTTCCTCAGGTCGTCTTCCTCATTACACGTGGATCTTCCTCATTACACGTGGATCTTCCTCAGTACACGTGGATCTTCCTCATTACACGTAGATCTTCCTCATTACACGTGGATCTTTCTCAATAACTTTAAGTTCATGTTGCCTTCGTACACTCACAACATTACTAATGTATGTACCCATTAAACCGTCGCCTTTGTTGCATTAGATGTAGAAAGATAAAAAGGTAAATGGAGAGAGAGAGAGAGGAACTATATATATATATATATATATATATATATATATATATATATATATATATATAGATAGATAGATAGATAGATAGATAGATAGATAGATAGTATAAAAGAGACATGAATATATCGGTAGACAGATGGACAGATCTCCCTTTCAATCAGTATGTTGTTGAAGAACCATCAAGACTGACTTACATTGTATATAGAGGTGTTTAAAGCTTCGGATTAATTAGTGGTTTACAGTGAATAGGACGGTGAAGCAATGGCTCGGAGCAATGGTTTATATGAGCTTCATGTTGCATTTATGAGTCCCAGGCAGTGGTAGGTGGGATTAATGAATCAAAGCGTCCGAACAGGGATTCATGTGGGATTCATAGAAGTGGGTAAGACCCAAAGAACCTAAGGCCCTGAGCAGGGATTCATACATACTGAAGCAAAGGTTTCGAGCAGGGGTTCACATGGGATTCTTGATGCATGAATAGTATACAATGAACCTTAGTAGAGTGTCAGGGTGCAGAGAGTCAGGAGCGATTGAAAGGCGAGCTTAGCTTATATAAACAGTCATTTGGTTCGAACCAGTTCGATGCAATTTGCGTCAGATTAAGTGAACCGAACGAAACAGGTTTAATTAAATGCCAAATTCTCTCAAATGTTTCAGGTTTATGTTTTTGTTGATATTTGCGGCTAAAGAACTTTGAAAAACAGAAAATAATGCGATGGTAACTTGAGCTAACGAACGAACATAACAAGTCTTGTAGTCTTTTAACGCACATGTAATGAAGCAAACAGACAGTAGGTAATGAAACAGACAGCAGCTGATCTGAGGAAAAATTCCATTTTACATCTTTCGTTGGGAAATGATACTTCTGCAAACAAAGAAAAACAGAAATGTTTCGTAGATGAAATGGTAAACTTAACTTGTACAGCCAGATAAACAAGGGAGAAATCGTGAGGCAAAGAACCGCAGACGAGTAGATAAGAGACAAGACAAAAGATGTGGATTGTGGAGGTAAGAGTGAGAGTGATCAACGCAGTGAGTGGCAGGGAGCATTTATAAAGGAGAAAAACAAAAGTCAGTTGAGTAACTGACACAGAAGGACTGGGGAGACAGCTGAGGGAGAGAGAGAGAGAGAGAGAGAGAGAGAGAGAGAGAGAGAGAGAGAGAGAGAGAGAGAGAGAGAGAGAGAGAGGTAGTTGAGGGATAAATAGACATGGGAATAGAACTGAAGAGAAACCTGAAAGAGAATAGGTAGAAAACAAAAACAAGACCAGTGAGTGAGAGATCTTTCACGGGAGACATGGGAGAGAACAGGAAGGTAGAGATTGAGAACTCAGAGAGGGGCAGTAGAACCCAAGTCTTGCGGGAAGGTTCAAGAACTCGAACTTAATGTGGAGCAAGATAGCTGAGAGCAACAATGAGAAACCACAGTAATAAGAGAGACCGAGACAGAAACCTTAGGACCGAGACGGTGAGAGAAGGGAAAACCTGATAGAAACCTCAAGACCTGGGAGATAATAGGAGGGGAGAGACCAGACAAAAACCCCAGAACCAGAGGAAGAGACCGATGAGAGACCGCATGACCTAGAATATAGGATAAAGGAAGAGAACGAAGAGAAACCTTGAAACCCAGAGGCACTAGATCAAATGAAAACTTCGAACCTGGGACAAGGGACTGAAGTGAAACCTCAGCATCTTAGAAGAAACCAACTGAAACTCTAACGCGTAAGGATGAAACCAAATAAAAACCATGGTCTCAGTGATGAGCTGCTGATCGAACTTGACATACGGGTCATAATCATATACAAACTACATAGAACATCGGCTTTCAAAAGCTAATCACTAATTACTGTGAAGACAGTGTTAATAACCATATAGAGGCCATTGCTTTGATATTCCTTTGTGATTCTTGTACGTAATGGCAAAGCATGACTGCTGCGTGGGATTACAGACCCATACATTCTGGAAATATGAAAAAAAGAAAGAAACATTTAATTCCATTTATCAGTTTCTCTGGAAAAGTTTAATTGGTGTTTCTTTAGTCCAGTGTGGCGGGAGATAGAGAGCGGTCACCCTGACTAATTGTCAGGCATTACACAAGACTTGAGGAATGGTCTTCCTTGGTCTTCCTTGGTCTGCTTTGGTCTGCCTTACATTGGTCACCAGTCGACTCGTTAGCCATGAAATGCCAGGAAATCTTCCATTCTTACTCTCTTGTTTCTGAATAATAACAAACCTGTCGCATAGAAAACTGGTTCCCAAGTATGGCATACACCCGTACAGCCAGTGGTACACATAGCACTAGTGTAGCATCACCAGTGGTACACATACCACTAGTGTAGCATCACCAGTGGTACACATACCACTAGTGTAGCATCACCAGTGGTACACATACCACTAGTGTAGCATCACCAGTGGTACACATACCACTAGTGTAGCATCACCAGTGGTACACATACCACTAGTGTAGCATCACCAGTGGTACACATACCACTAGTGTAGCATCACCAGTGGTACACATACCACTAGTGTAGCATCACCAGTGGTACACATACCACTAGTGTAGCATCACCAGTGGTACACATACCACTAGTGTAGCATCACCAGTGGTACACATACCACTAGTGTAGCATCACCAGTGGTACACATACCACTAGTGTAGCATCACCAGTGGTACACATACCACTAGTGTAGCATCACCAGTGGTACACATACCACTAGTGTAGCATCACCAGTGGTACACATACCACTAGTGTAGCATCACCAGTGGTACACATACCACTAGTGTAGCATCACCAGTGGTACACATAGCACTAGTGTAGCATCACCAGTGGTACACATACCACTAGTGTAGCATCACCAGAGGTACCACTAGTGTAGCATCACCAGTGGTACACATACCACTAGTGTAGCATCACCACCAGTGGTACACATACCACTAGTGTAGCATCACCAGTGGTACACATACCACTAGTGTAGCATCACCAGTGGTACACATACCACTAGTGTAGCATCACCAGTGGTACACATACCACTAGTGTAGCATCACCAGTGGTACACATACCACTAGTGTAGCATCACCAGTGGTACACATACCACTAGTGTAGCATCACCAGTGGTACACATACCACTAGTGTAGCATCACCAGTGGTACACGAGAGCTATCCACACGGTACATGGAGACACTCACACAAGACCCCAGTCGTAAGTAGGAAGGGTTAGGAATATATTCATTAACTCAATAATGTTGGACGATACGTCTGGTAAGTCTCTCTCTGTGTTACATAGAGCTATAAAGGTAATATTATCTTAATCTACAGTATCTTTATCTACACATTTGTATATACACATTACCTCGCCATCCGAAAAGAGAGGGTGTCATTAGGCCAAAATTAATCTTCTGTATAATTTATAATTCTTCGTTAAGATCACAATTCCCCCACCGCTCTATTCAGGCTCTGTTAGAGCTGTGGAGGGTTACAGAGCAGAGGCTGTAGAAGGATGTGTTCTTGCATCATGTAACAGAGCCGTTCATAACAAGAAATAAAGAAACACGAAAGAATTATATAAAATTTCTTTCATTTCGTTTAATGTGAGGACAATATTCAGATTGTATAATGAACATATCATTCTCTGGAGGTAAACGCTTCAGACCTTGAGGAACTGAAGTTTGTATCATCCTAACACGTATGACTGAAGCTCATTTGAGTAACCACAGCTCAGTGTATGTGAGGAAGGTACTGGATGATCTTACACACTCAGCCAAGAGGCGTACCTCAGCCACCAGGCTGACTCGCTCAGCTCTTACAGAAACTCTTCCATCAATACTTGGTTTATTATGTATAGATAATGTTAGCTTTTCTGGTAGTTACTTAATATATAAGTTACAAGAATAGAGACAACAGGATCACGGCAGGTACAAAGAAAAAAGAGAATGTATGTTTGTAAGTTGGGATGTGGTAAGAAAACGTAGGTTACAATTCTTTTTAAATTGTAATAAAAAGTAATAAATAAATTGACTGTTTACTGATTTCAAGCCGGCATTCGGCATGACATAATGAAGTTGAAAAATTACATAATTGGGAATTCATAATAGGAAGTAATTAATTAATCATAAATAAGGCTCAGATCAAAGTGTAGTTGAATACTTATATGATTTGGATACACACATGAGCGAAGTGTCTGTACATAGTACAGGAAGGTTAGTACATGTATTGTCTTACTAGTAAATATGTTGCCACACTAGTACATGTATTGTCTTACATAATCTCTTTATCCTCTTATGTGATTTTCTTTCTACAGACAAACATGTGAACATACCTCTAGTGTATGTAAATAGTTAGTGATTGAAAATCGCTGAAAATTGAGATAATATCAAGTGATTTCTCTTGAAATGGCTGGAAATGTAAATACCGTAAATTGTAAACTAATAGACCACAACAGATTAAAATCTTCGTCGGAAATCGTTCACTTTTGATCCTAGAGGCGTGGCTTGATGTGTCAAAGGTCATGACCTAGTGGCTTACCCACCGGACGGATCACGGTGCTCATTATCCTCCTCATTAACATTATCATCATTATCATAATCACGTGACACACAACATAATGATGATCAACATCATCTTAGGTAATAACTAACCATCCTCATTAGATGATTATTCATCTTCACTTTACCCACCGTCTTAATAGAGTCTGCCAATTGCCCACCCAGTTATAATGAGTGTCTGCTACTTACCCACCCAACTATAATGGAGGTCTACCAGTTACCCACCTAACTATAATAGGTGTGGCTACCAGTAATGCTCACATTAATATAGGAGCAGGGCACTCATCCAGTCAATATAGGAGCTTGACACTCATCCAGTATATATTCATAGGTGAATCCCAGATAAGTTCAGTCTTTGAAATGTCTGCTCAGTACTAAACAAGATTGTTATGAGTTATTTGTGTTAGTCTAGAAAGAGAGAGAGAGAGAGAGAGAGAGAGAGAGAGAGAGAGAGAGAGAGAGAGAGAGAGAGAGAGAGAGAGAGAGAGAGAGAGAGAGAGAGAGAGAGAGAGAGAGAGAGAGAGAGAGAGAGAGAGAGAGAGAGAGAGAGAGAGAGAGAGAGAGAGAGAGAGAGAGAGAGAGAGAGATGATAGAGCTACTGTCTCTACTGTAATATATGTGTTCAATAGGTGTCGTAGCCAATAGTTGACCTGGTTTCATGTGAGTGTCATAGAGACTTTGTTTACCCCAGCCTGCCTCTCTCCCATGATTGTTTACGTCAAAAATAAACAAGCGGAGGGGGAAGCATACAGTGTTAACAAGGCAGGTTATTGTTTGTTTATTATTGTGCCAGTGGTGCAGTGCGGAGCAAACACACACGAAAAAGAGCATTCATCTCTCTCTCTCTCTCTCTCTCTCTCTCTCTCTCTCTCTCTCTCTCTCTCTCTCTCTCTCTCTCTCTCTCTCTCTCTCTCTCTCTCTCGTCAGCAGAGGGTACCGAACCCCAGATGGACTTTCCCCCATCAACCAACGCCGGCAGCAGCAGCAGCACCAGCGTCGGAGTCTGCAGATTCCTGTGGACATTCATTGCTGATTGATGGAAGACAAGTTGAAGGAAGGATGGGAGAGATGCGGGTTGATGATGATGACGAGGAGAAGAGGAGGAGGAAGGGGAGGGAAAAGGGAAAAAAGGAGGAGGCGGAAGAGAGAGATGAATGACGGATTAAGGAAGACAAAAGGAGGAAGTAAGGAAGTGTGAAGGACACAATAACCACAGGATCGAAATGATATGTCAGGGGGAGAGGACCAGCAAGACAAAGACTATAGACAGAAGCAGGAGGCCGGCGAGGGAACGCAACACAGAGAACAAAGACAGACTGACAAGACGGAGATAAACTGAAAGACTAGAGAAATTCGACAACGAATGAGGACATAAGATAGACAAAGATTGTATCAACACTGATGGGTTTCCGAAGACCAGCGAAGGAAAAGAAAATACATCACTACTGAAGTCTTTTCAGCTTAATGTATCTGTAATATAATGAGCCACACCGAGGCCCCGCCAGACACTTCAGCAGGCTCCCTAATGACAAGTCAAACACTCCAAACACTTCAAGACACTCCAAACTTCCTCCAAGACCCGAAGGTTACATCTCCGCCAATCTCAGTCCGTAGAGTTCCTGCTTGCACTTACCATGAACACAGAGTCCATTATTGTCTCCTGATCATCAACTCTAAACCCAACTGACTGACTTCAACCACTTCGACAACTCCCCCATCCACCCACACTGATGGTCTACTTCAACCACTTCGACAACTTCCCCATCCACCCACACTGATGGTCTACTTCAACCACTTCGACAACTTCCCCATCCACCCACACTGATGGTCTACTTCAACCACTTCGACAACTCCCCCATCCACCCACACTGATGGTCTACTTCAACCACTTCGACAACTCCCCCATCCACCCACACTGATGGTCTACTTCAACCACTTCGACAACTCCACATCCACCCACACTGATGGTCTACTTCAACCAATTCAATATCTCCCCATCTCCCCAACCACTCACACTGATAGTTTACTTCAACCACTTCCCCATCTCCCCATCCACTCTCTCGCTCCACTCTAATATGCCTTGCAATCACCCCCGTCCATGAGTGGCGGCGGGGTTCTTGAGTGACTGTGTCTGGATTCATGAGTGATGTCCGGATTCCTCAGCGGTCGTGTCCGGATACTTGAGAGGTGATGTCCGGATATCTCAGTGGTCATGTCCGGAGTAGGAGGAGTGGCGTCCGTATTCACAGTTTAATGGTTGACACTCAGACAAGCTCGCGTTGCCTGCTGCTGCTCTGGTCACCAGCAGACGGCAGTGAGGGGGCGTGTCTGGTGGTGGTGAGGGGGGCGTGTCTGGTGGTGGTGAGGGGGGGCGTGTGTGGTGGAGTTGAGGGGGGGCGTGTCTGGTGGGGTTGAGGGGGGCGTGTCTGGTGGTGTTGAGGGGGGCGTGTCTGGTGGTGTTGAGGGGGGCGTGTCTGGTGGTGTTGAGGGGGGCGTGTGTGGTGGAGTTGAGGGGGGGCGTGTCTGGTGGTGTTGAGGGGGGCGTGTCTGGTGGTGGTGAGGGGGGGCGTGTCTGGTGGTGGTGAGGGGGGCGTGTGTGGTGGAGTTGAGGGGGGGCGTGTCTGGTGGTGTTGAGGGGGGCGTGTCTGGTGGTGTTGAGGGGGGCGTGTCTGGTGGTGTTGAGGGGGGCGTGTCTGGTGGTGTTGAGGGGGGCGTGTGTGGTGGAGTTGAGGGGGGGCGTGTCTGGTGGTGTTGAGGGGGGCGTGTCTGGTGGTGTTGAGGGGGGCGTGTCTGGTGGTGGTGAGGGGGGCGTGTCTGGTGGTGTTGAGGGGGGCGTGTCTGGTGGTGTTGAGGGGGGGCGTGTCTGGTGGTGTTGAGGGGGGCGTGTCTGGTGGTGGTGAGGGGGGCGTGTCTGGTGGTGTTGAGGGGGGCGTGTCTGGTGGTGTTGAGGGGGGCGTGTCTGGTGGTGTTGAGGGGGGC
>NC_092255.1:1185666-1220666 GCF_036320965.1 Panulirus ornatus | reverse complement strand
TGCCATATAACTAAACCCTCTTCTACCTTGCACCAAACAGTTTACCTTCGCAAACAACTTCAACAAAATACAACAACAACATCACCCCCCCCCTCCCCCCCCCCCTCCCCCGGGTACAGTACTGTTAACCAATGAAATAAATTTGTACAGATTTTATGGATAACATTTTTCATCCTCATTGTTGAGAGGTTTACACTTTGTTTCCTGTGCTGGGTCGTGTCATTATCTGCAGTGACCAGATGTGTTGCATCCTGACACACAAACACAAACAAACACACACACACACACACACACACACACACACACACACACACACACAACTTCGGTTTCATTAATACGAAATCATACGATTTTTTATCACTCCTTGAGCTGGTGATGATGTGGTAAGGTCGTGTGAGCAGGTGCAGGACACAATGAACATTTGACTTTAAAAGCTGATGATGTGAACAACAATGATCATCACTACGTGATGCCCAGTATGAGGAAATACAGTATGAGGAAATACAGTATGAGGAAATACAGTATGAGGAAATACAGTATGAGGACATACAGTATGAGGAGATACAGTATGAGGAAATACAGTATGAGGAAATACAGTATGAGGAAATACAGTATGAGGAAATACAGTATGAGGAAATACAGTATGAGGAAATACAGTATGAGGAAATACAGTATGAGGAGACACATTATGAGGAGATACAGTATGAGGAGATACAGTATGAGGAAATACAGCATGAGGAGATACAGTATGAGGAGATACAGTATGAGGAGATAGAACTATACTACAAACGCTGCTGATGTATCAATGTCTGTTAGAAATCCTGGGAGAGATATATCAAACATAGCCTTACTGTATTCTGTATAGCGTTGCTATCTTCTCCATAGCATTGTTATCTTTTCCAAAGTATTATCATCTTCTCTATAGCACTATTATCTTCTCTATAGCACTATTATCTTCTCTATAGCACTATAATCTTCTCTACATCATCATTATCTTCTCTGTAAAAATTACTAGATTATGTATATCATTTTTCAGTAAAATACCTTTGCTTCATCATCATCATCATCATCATCATCATCATCATCATCATCATCATTATCATCCAGGGATAACGTCTAGATACCTGGCTGCTCTGGTTCAACTTTAAAAGGCCTTTTATATTTCACGTCATGAAAGCCTTTTTATTTAATAACAGATACACTGAAATGTACATCGTCGCATCCAGTTGTACACAGTTAGTACTGTCCCAGTTGTACATAGGTAGTACTGTAATGCTTTCTATATATCTATCTATCTATCTATCTATCTATCTATCTATATATATATATATATATATATATATATATATATATATATATATATATATATATATATATATATATATATATATATATATATATGTATATGGGGGGGAGGTTGTAGATCTAACAGGGGCAGCAACAGCAGCAATTGTAGTAGTAGTAGTAGTAGTAGTAGAAGTAGTAGTAGTAGTAGTAGTAGTAGTAGTAGTAGTTGTTGTTTTTGTTGTTGTTGTTGTTGTTGCATTTGTTGTTGTCTTTGTTGTTGTTATTTTTCTTACATCTTGGACGGCTACAATAATTACAAGAAAATACATATGTGATATACATATTAGGCTTTGAGTATAGTTATAGGTAAATAGATGATACATATGTATGGTTATGGATACACTGGTGGTATTTGTGCATTGTTATAGATATAAAAATCATGTACATGTATGGTTATAGATATATAGATGGTATATGTGTATAGTTATATACTCATAGATGATATATGTGTATGGTTGTAGGTACATAGGTGACATGTGTAGGGTTATAAGTACATAGCTGCTATATGTACATGATTATAGGCATCATCAAAGTGTACTGGAAACTGTTCTTGCATCCGATTATCACAAATGATTATAAATAATTCATATAAATCGTCTCGTTAACATCCGCTCGTCTGGCCACCGGCCCTGCTGGGGCTCTTCCACCCAGCAGACGACCACGGGAAACCATGATACATTCATGGGATGCGAACCCAGGTACTGGCAGTCTCTCGTCGCAGTGTAACTACCAGCATTAGGGATCAATTATCATATAAGAACACTAGTTATAGGTTGACTATATCATGATTCATATAAGAAATATATGATTATTAGCCAGAAATTTTTTCTTCCCAGAAATTTTCTGTTTATATCGATAATGACAATATTTTCCATATAGTTTCTTTATTAATGAATTAAACATGTAAACATGTAAACAGTAGATATTTCTAATTACGTTACAGATTTACTTGGGCCACACGTAAGTCGTGAGCGGTGTTAGTGAGAGATGATTAAGTAATGATAAAAGAGAAACAATTTCTTAATGCCATCGTAGCTCAGTTATATAACGTCAGCCGCCAGAACCAATCACAGGCCGACATGTATATGTAGTCGGCCAGCCAATAAGACATCAGACCAATCGTCTTGCAATATAAAAACTAGCGGGGAAATTCTCGGATTCTCATTGGGCCGTGAAATTTGGTGTTAGCTCTGATTGGTGGGTTGTGTTTTCCCGTAACCTTCTTATTGGCTGTGGGAGTGATGGCAGGCCATCTGTTGGCGTCGGCCGACACTAATCCAACTAAGGCTTTATGGACGGCCAGGCGTGCGACGCTCCGTTGTGAAGTTACGAAAGAAAACAGGTTGTGAGTGGATCACTTGTTGATCATTTTGGACATACAGACATTCGTATAGAAATTTGATTGCAATGTACATATAGCTGATGATAAATGTAAGTACACAACAAACTTCATAAATCGTATAGAACAATACAGAAAACCTGGTTACCACGTCTGGACCTGGTATGAATACATTTATCTCAACACAAGACAAAAATTTCTGGTTATCAACGATCAAAAAAAAAACGACCCTGGTGAGTGAGTCAGCCATAACTTTAATAAGATTAAACGAGCAGGAAAAAGGGGACAGAAAACGGAGTTAATGAAACACGGAGCGCGGAACCCGTAGAGTTTTTCCCCCCCTCGCTTAAGGACCCTGGCAGCTTGATGTGTTGGGTGGGCGGGAGCCTTATTACAAGTTGATTGGGATTTAGGGAGTAATAAAGCCAGGTCTGTCTGGTCCCTAAGGGCATAACGGAAGTAAAACCTCCAGGGATCATGGTAAGCGACCCCAGCAATATGTGTCCTAGATTGTTAATGATGGGGTGAGGTTATGACCTGTTTTCCTGGTGGGGTTAGGCTGGCAAATGGTCGTTATAATGAGGTTAGGGATGGGTGTATATATCATAGTGATGGGGTTAGGGATGGGCGTATATACCATAGTGATGGAGGCTGAGGATGGGATCGTCTACTGTAGTGATAGGGTTAGAGATGGGGGTTAAGGATGGTTGGATATATCATAATGATGAGGTTGGAGCTGTGGGAACATATCAATATGCTGAGGTTGAAAGGTTTAAATGGCCATCAGAACAAGTGCTGGCCATAGGTATGTAGGGGTTCGAGTCAACAGTATAAAGACAGAGTGACGTGGGTAGTGTAGGTCACTGATGGATTCATGCTGGGTTAGGCGTCTCGTGAATACTAATGAGGTCTGTGTTGACAGTATAGTGTGTCATGGTGAGGATGGGCGGGGTGGAGGGAAGGGTCATAGTAACACTGTGTTGCATGTCTGGTGGAATATAAAAGAGCAATGTGTGGGGGAACCTAACCTAACCTAACCATGTGTGAGGAATATGAAATAGAGGTTAAATGACAGAATACAAATCTGTAACTTTTTTCCGAAGGGGGTGACATGCGAGTGCCCTTTACAGAGAAGGTCACTGGATAATAGAAAAGGTTTGAAAAGGTGAGGAAAAAATTGAGTTTTGTAGTAGACTGAGGCTGTGGTGTGAGGGATGGTTGGTCAATAGGAAGGAATGATGAAGGTCGTCGATAGACAGAAGAGGGAAATCGAAGTTGTTATATTACAGGAGGGAGAGTTTCGGTAATTAATTAGCTTGGCAGACACCTGATTACTCTACAAAAGTTCTGTTGTAGAACCAGGTACGCTAGGTAGTTCTCCAAGGGTCAGATGTAGAATGTAGCTACATGTAATAATCTTTCAATGGTTGGTCATTATTCATTTTATCTATTATTCATTATCCATCACCCTGGCCCCACTGGATGTATCCATCAACCTGGCCCCACTGGATGTATCCATCAACCTATCCCCACTGGATGTATCCAGAAACATCTTCAACAGAAGACCACAACACCTACACTCCTGAACCTCTCCTGATTCAGAGACGTCCACTTTGATCACCCAATTACATAAACACTAACAACACGTAGCCATTCACTTCACACTAATCGCCCTCTGGCAGGGAGAGAAGGGAACAGCATATTAGTTTGGCATCATCTGAGGCAGCGAGAGAGAGAGAGAGAGAGAGAGAGAGAGAGAGAGAGAGAGAGAGAGAGAGAGAGAGAGAGAGAGAGAGCAACTTGGAAGCCGGGCTGCGGGAAACTGCTACATGACGGAACTTTAGCCAACTTCTTTTTATTCATTAAGACCAACTTACCTCAACTTACCCTAACTTACCTCATCTTACCCAAACTTACCCAAACTTACCGTAACTTACCTCAGTTTACCTCAACATACGCCATCTAACTACAAGGAAAGCATCCGCTTCTCCTCCTGTGTTTCTCATGTTCCTGAAGTAATCATTGTTATCATATTTCCTTCCTGTTTAGCGATGATGAACAATGTTGACATCCACCTGTTTACCTTAACTATCATGTGCATCATACTTCAACTTGACTATGATTTCAACCAATCAAATAAAGATCATCTCACCAATACATAATGCTGTAGCTTATGTTGTTTTGATACATGAGCGAATGGTACATTGGATTATACGCGTATCATAGCATTAATCCCTGTATATTGGTCATTAGCGGAAAGATTAATATGATCGGTGTACAATGTGCTCATGAATGGTCATGTTTGTACAATGCTTCATGACGTGACTGTGAGTTGTGCTACTGACATTTTTGTTCCATGAGAAATACAGTGAGTGGTTTGATGCATGAGTGCAGAGGGTTAGGTCCAGTAGTGTCCCGATATCAGAAGCTGACAGACCCCTGAGTTCCCCCGATACCAACTTGTATAATGTATTCAACAGCTACCGATACCAGCTGGTATAAAGGCTCTCTAGGTTTGCCGATATCATCACATAAAAATTGTTTTAGTTTCTTCTTATCGGATTTTAGATACATCTCCCGATTCCAATTACGAAAAACCTCCCCACTTTTTCCGATACAGAACTCAGATATTGTATATATTTATCGGGCGAGAACAAAGACACATCACAATTGGAATTAGCAATGAATCGATTTTTTTCAAGGGTTGGAACCTCGTGATCGACAACCAAAACAGTGGCTTTCAAATGAAAGGAGAGCTAGAAGACCCGCCTGAGAGAGAGAGAGAGAGAGAGAGAGAGAGAGAGAGAGAGAGAGAGAGAGAGAGAGAGAGAGAGAGAGAGTATAATGAAATTATATAAAAAAAATCAGAGCATTCCTTCAAGTTCTTCCACCCAGGAAAACTAATAATTATCAAGAGGCAAGACAGAGTAATTAGTGTTAATTATGGCTGATAACATAAATGTTGTCCAGAATCACCCTTCATAACTGCAGTGATGGTGAGAGTGTAGACAACACAGGCAATGTTTGGAAGGAAGGAATGAACGTGTGTGTGTGTGTGTGTGTGTGTGTGTGTGTGTGTGTGTGTGTGTGTGTGTGTGTGTGTGTGCGTCAATACAGACGTATGTACGTATGTACGTGTGCACAGTATCTACCCAAGTATGTTTGTTCTACATGTTTCCTCACCGTCAATACCCGGGCAGTCTCCTCTAACCTTTACTTGTTCCAAATGCTTGTGTATATGTTGCTCACACATGTCTCGACACACTGGCGTCTACAGTGTATCTAACACACTACCGTCTACAGTGTATCTAACACACTACCGTCTACAGTGTATCTAACACACTAGCATCTACAGTGTATCTAACACACTAGCATCCACAGTGTATCTAACACACTAGCGTCTACAGTGTATCTTTCTCTCCCTGGTCTGAGCAAGATGTCGTAGCTAGCAGCTGGAGATATGTGTTTGATGGAATCGTTGTGGTCTTGTGAAGTGCTTGCAGAAGGTCAGGGTCATGAAAATGACCTTCAGTCCACACCATGCTCGTGTGGGTAGGTGGAGGTTGAGGCCAGATGACCTAGCACACGTACACCTGTGTGACCCATGGGAGGGGAGGCACCCATGTTCTCACCTCTCCTACATGGACACAACTCCCACTATCCCCCTGAAATATGCACTAAATCCCAGCCTCTCCCACCGTATTCCCAGCCTCTCCCACCGTGTTCCCAGCCTCTCCCACTGAATTTCATTAACCCTTTTAACACTCTAACTATCCACTGACCAACCAACCTCCCCTTATCTCTTACCACTCTCTATTTTTTGTCTATCTTTTATATATCATAATATCATATATATATATATATATATATATATATATATATATATATATATATATATATATATATATATATATATATATATATATATATATATTATCCCTGGGGATAGGGGAGAAAGAATACTTCCCACGTATTCCCTGCGTGTCGTAAAAGGCGACTAAAAGGGGAGGGAGCGGGGGGCTGGAAATCTTCCCCTCTCGTTTTTTTTTTTTTAATTTTCTAAAACAAGGAACAGAAGGGGACCAGGTGAGGATATTCCCTCCAAGGCCCAGTCCTCTGTTCTTAACGCTACCTCGCTAAAGCGGGAAATGGCGAATAGTTTGAAAGAAAAAGAAAAAAAAAAAAATATATATATATATATATATATATATATATATATATATATATATATATATATATATATATATATATATATATATATATATATATGTGTGTGTGTGTGTGTGTGTGTGTGTGTGTGTGTGTGTATGTGTGTGTGTGTGTAGAATAGATTTATTAATTCATGGTGTTTTTCCACATATCCTCAAACCTTAAGTTGATTATCCCCTACTGTATTTTCTGTGTAATTGCTTTGATCAACAATTCATCATACATAACAGCTGATGTTGAAGTGTCAGTGTAACAAGTGAAGCGATCTAGCGGATGGTGGCACGTCCACCCCACATCAGCTGTTCATATCTGCAAGAAAATGTGATGTTCCTCCTGGAGAAGAAGAGGGACATCATGTTATATGGACATTAAGAATGCTGTCTTGTCTCCTGATCATAAACACAGAGTTGCTAAACACGCTGTGACAATAATTGATTCCCTTACTAAACAGGAGAGATAACGTTGGTTGCTGGGACGATATAAATGCTGTAAATATCGTGCGTTGAGTGGCATGATTGTGCCATCACCATGGGGGATATGAAGAGGAAAAATAGTGAGTGGTTATACCATTGGACAATGCCATCCGCAGAAGCTATCAGACGAGGGCCCGAATCTGCTCGTAGAGTATGATCAATATGTGAACAGTTATTGATATTCAAAGTGGAGTTTCGTTGTTTTGTATGACCATAGCATCCTGCACTGCAGACTGGAGGATCATATGGTCGCACCTCAGGTATGAGCACCAGATCAACTTAACCGTTGTATTTTCTTTAAAAAAAATTCACTATCTTATGTAATACAGTCTAGACGTGACTGACTGGTTGTGGTAGATCTCGTCTCTACCAGTATATACATACACAAAAGATGAAAGCTATAAACTGTATGTTAAACCGTTGTGAGGAAATACACACATACTTCTGAAAAACCTTACCTAAGCAATAAAATATCATTATTAGTTAATAAAGATATGTAATGTCAACATTATTAGTTATGATTGCATTGTTATGCGAACAGAAATGATATCAGAAGCGAACCCTAACTACCACCAAACAAAATTTAATGAAATTGCAATATTAAAACAAATGAGAACACAATGATCAATGTGGAGAAATTCCTTGGTATAATATGTTAATGTTTCATCATATTCTCAGAAAGTTTCGTACATGCCAAATATATATATATATATATATATATATATATATATATATATATATATATATATAGAGAGAGAGAGAGAGAGAGAGAGAGAGAGAGAGAGAGAGAGAGAGAGAGAGAGTCATGTAAGATATTATGGATATTCTTCTTATTGAAATATCGTTTGTTTTATGTTGCAAATCCCAGGTTTTGATATGTGAGAATGTATTTGCAGGAATCGACTGTTGTGCATTTGCAACACTGCAGTTTAATCCTGGGATTTGCATACTGTCAGCGCCGAGCACAGTCATGCCTCATTAGAGAAAAGCTCTCACAATATGTAATCCCTAATTCTTATTGAGGTTTGTGCATACATTATCAGCCTCGTAGCATGCATTATAATAGTAAGTCCATACTTTATTACATTACATATTCTGGTGATCCCAGGGTATATTTTCTAGTCCTAAGAGAATTTAGTATTGACCTCAGTGTATACTTTATTGACCTCAGTGTATACTCTATTGACGTAAGTACACAATATATTGACGTAAGTATACAATATATTGACGTAAGTACACAATATATTGACGTAAGTACACAATATATTGACGTAAGTGCACAATATATTGACGTAAGTACACAATATATTGACGTAAGTGCACAATATATTGACGTAAGTATACAATATATTGACGTAAGTACACAATATATTGACGTAAGTACACAATATATTGACGTAAGTACACAATATATTGACGTAAGTACACAATATATTGACGTAAGTGCACAATATTGAAATAGATACATACTTCAACATCAGTGCATTTACTTTATTCACTAAAGTGAAAGAGTTTATTTTATCCGCTCCAATCACATGTACTACGCGTATGCAAATGATGTGATCACATTCAACCTGGTAAGTAATCATCATTAATGTTATTAATAAGATCATATGTCTTTTCAGGTAATCATTCCCAGTAATTAAGTTTAATGTCTTCCGCTCAGACAATAGGTCATAACACGGGCTAATTACCAGCAAGCCATCAGTTTAGTTATTGGCCCAGTGAAGTGGTGAAAATAAAGTCATTCAACACTTCCATCATGTTACCTCCATCATGTTACTTACATCATGTTACCTCCATCATGTTACCTCTATCATGTTACCTTCATCATGTTACCTCCATCATGTTACCTCCATCATGTTACCTCCATCATGTTACTTCCATCATGTTACCTCCATCATGTTACCTCTATCATGTTACCTTCATCATGTTACCTCCATCATGTTACCTCCATCATGTTACCTCCATCATGTTACTTCCATCATGTTACCTACATCATGTTACCTCTATCATGTTACCTTCATCATGTTACCTCCATCATGTTACCTCCATCATGTTACCTCCATCATGTTACTTCCATCATGTTACCTCCATCATGTTACCTCTATCATGTTACCTTCATCATGTTACCTCCATCATGTTACTTCCATCATGTTACCTCCATCATGTTACCTCTATCATGTTACCTTCATCATGTTACCTCCATCATGTTACCTCCATCATGTTACCTCCATCATGTTACCTCCATCATGTTACCTCCATCATCTTACTTCCATCATGTTACCTCCAACATGTTACCTCCATCATGTTACTTGCTTACCAGAACCACAGACCAGATCGGGAGGTGGTATCCCTCATGTTACTTCTCTTGTACATTTTTCAGCAATTTTATAATTATTAATCTAATAATCTATTGTACTACGTGGTATAATATTCAATAATATAATCTATATTATAATTTACTCATATATTCATTGTGATTTTTGAGCCAATAATTGCTACAGAAGGTAAAACACAGTTGTAACTACTATGATTACATGTGAGTGTAGTGCTATAATCACCATTTAATTATCTTGTGTGATGAGTCTAGTGTATGACCATTGGGACATCAACAGCAAGTGCATTACTGACTGACAATGAACATATGGTGTAATTCAACAGCAGACAGGAACGTGTAATGAACACTTTGAACCAGGTCATTGCAATCATTTATTACCAGCATAATTAGTGTTCATGAACCAAATGTTTCATGGTAAGAAAGAGACTTCAACCAATGGTTATGACTAGTTACACACACACACACACACACACACACACACACACACACACACACACATAACCAGTTCTTCGCTAGTCTCGTCAGTAAGAACATGAACTATGGACTGGTGTTTTTTTTCCCCACATGAATTACACAGTCGCCTCTTGAACATTATTAATGCAGCGAGGGAGTGGAAACAGCTGAGTAAGCCGAGGGGAAATCTCACAAAGTGCTGCTCTACATCAACATATATATATGTGTTTTTCCTGTATAATATCTTTTACACCTGTAAGACTGGATCCTTCAGTGAGTGAAGACTTTTAGTTCATGATCAAATAAAGAATATATTCCACTAGAGAAATAGGAACGCGGTACTCATACAAAACTGTCAAAAAGATGTAATATCTGTAAATATTAACAACAGTTCATTTCAGAATATCAAAATATAGTCGACATTCTGTACAGTCTACTTAATTGCCATTATAGAAACTAGACGGTTGTGTTAGATGATAAACTGGAGGGTTGTAGTAGATGATAAACTGGAGGGTTGTAGTAGATGATAAACTGGAGGGTTGTAGTAGATGATAAACTGGAGGGTTGTAGTAGATGATAAACTGCAGGGTTGTAGTAGATGATAAACTGCAGGGTTGTAGTAGATGATAAACTGGAGGGTTGTAGTAGTTGATAAACTGGAGGGTTGTAGTAGATGATAAAGTGGAGGGTTGTAGTAGATGATAAACTGGAGGGTTGTAGTAGATGATAAACTGGAGGGTTGTAGTAGATGATAAACTGGAGGGTTGTAGTAGATGATAAACTGGAGGGTTGTAGTAGATGATAAACTGGAGGGTTGTAGTAGATGATAAACTGGAGGGTTGTAGTAGATGATAAGTGGAGGTTGTAGTAGATGATAAACTGGAGGGTTGTAGTAGATGATAAAGTGGAGGGTTTGTAGTAGATGATAAACTGGAGGGTTGTAGTAGATGATAAAGCTGGAGGTTGTAGTAGATGATAAACTGGAGGGTTGTAGTAGATGATAAAGCTGGAGGGTTGTAGTAGATGATAAACTGGAGGGTTGTAGTAGATGATAAACTGGAGGGTTGTAGTAGATGATAAACTGGAGGGTTGTAGTAGATGATAAACTGGAGGGTTGTAGTAGATGATAAACTGGAGGGTTGTAGTAGATGATAAACTGGAGGGTTGTAGTAGATGATAAAGTGGAGGGTTGTAGTAGATGATAAACTACAGGGTTGTAGTAGATGATAAACTGGAGGGTTGTAGTAGATGATAAAGTGGAGGGTTGTAGTAGATGATAAACTGGAGGGTTGTAGTAGATGATAAACTGGAGGGTTTGTAGTAGATGATAAGTGGAGGGTTGTATAGATGATAAAGTGGAGGGTTGTAGTAGATGATAAACTGGAGGGTTGTAGTAGATGATAAACTGGAGGGTTGTAGTAGATGATAAAGTGGAGGGTTGTAGTGGATGATAAACTACAGGGTTGTAGTAGATGATAAACTGGAGGGTTGTAGTAGATGATAAAGTGGAGGGTTGTAGTAGATGATAAACTACAGGGTTGTAGTAGATGATAAACTGGAGGGTTGTAGTAGATGATAAAGTGGAGGGTTGTAGTAGATAATAAACTGGAGGGTTGTAGTAGATGATAAACTGGAGGGTTGTAGTAGATGATAAAGTGGAGGGTTGTAGTAGATGATAAACTGCAGGGTTGTAGTAGATGATAAACTGCAGGGTTGTAGTAGATGATAAACTGGAGGGTTGTGGTAGATGATAAACTGCAGGGTTGTAGTAGATGATAAAGTGGAGGGTTGTAGTAGATGATAAAGTGGAGGGTTGTAGTAGATGATAAACTGCAGGGTTGTAGTAGATGATAAAGTGGAAGGTTGTAGTAGATGATAAACTGGAGGGTTGTAGTAGATGATAAACTGGAGGGTTGTAGTAGATGATAAAGTGGAGGGTTGTAGTAGATGATAAACTGCAGGGTTGTAGTAGATGATAAAGTGGAGGGTTGTAGTAGATGATAAACTGCAGGGTTGTAGTAGATGATAAACTACAGGGTTGTAGTAGATGATAAACTGGAGGGTTGTAGTAGATGATAAACTGCAGGGTTGTAGTAGATGATAAACTACAGGGTTGTAGTAGATGATAAACTACAGGGTTGTAGTAGATGATAAACTGCAGGGTTGTAGTAGATGATAAACTGCAGGGTTGTAGTAGATGATAAACTACAGGGTTGTAGTAGATGATAAACTGCAGGGTTGTAGTAGATGATAAACTGCAGGGTTGTAGTAGATGATAAACTGCAGGGTTGTAGTAGATGATAAACTGCAGGGTTGTAGTAGATGATAAACTAGAGGGTTGTAGTAGATGATAAATAAGGCAAGATATGCCTCTTGGTCATGTTGTTGTTTGTGTTCCATTATTAAGGTCAACATGGAAACTGTCTTCCTCTTCATACAACCCAGGAAACATACAGACACACACGCACCAGGTTTAATATGTTTCATAAAACTCTACATCTAAATAAAGTATTCTCACAAGAGAATTTATGTAGGAAATTGTGAGGTTAGGAGCAGCCCAGGTGGCCCTGGGAGCTGGTTTGGTTGTTAGTTAGTTAGGACGAAAATAAGCTGCTTTGGGACGTGAGTATTTTTTCCAACAGATGAACTAATTAGTGGAACATGTCAGGAAATTTGTTAAGCCACAGAATACTGGGGAAAAAATGAAATAAACTCCAGCATGTTGTTACGGTCGAGGGGTTGTGACGCAACACGTCACAACCCCTCGATGGCAGCCTCTCCTCTGTTGTCTGTTATATGCTTGTGAGAAAAATAACTAAATATCAAGTGATAATTATCTGTGGTTATGATTTACAGTTATTACTAACATTTAAGTCACTCAAACACTTCAGACAGGATGATGTAGAGAGCAGACACACACACACACACACACACACACACACACATACTCACACACACACACACACACACACACACACACACACACACACACACACACACACACACATACTCACACACACACACACACACACACACACACACACACACACACACACACACACACACACATACTCACACTCACACATACTCACACTCACACATACTCACACTCACACATACTCACACTCACTTTTGTTTCAGTTCCTTTATATAATATAACATTTTCTACCACACAAAACACACCAAACATCTTCTATGAATGGTATTGGATCCTGCTAACTCCAGATACTAACTTTATATAACTCCATCATTACTATGATCAGAGAATCCTTAACTCGATAAGATATTCTCACAGATATTCCACAACAAACATTTTGTATATACAACTTTTTCATAATGACCAGAACATGGTTGGTTAGACGTTGCTGTGCAGAGGAATAGAGAGAGAAAAAGAGAAAGAAAAGGGAAAAAGATATGGAAGAAAGAAAAGATGTGAAAGAAGGGATAAGGAAGAATGAAAAGATAAGCGCATGAAAAAAGAAAAAGAAAGAAGGAAGGAAGGAAGGAAGGAAAGGAATAAAAGTAGAGTGAGAGACAAATAGAGAGAAAGAGAGAGAGAGGAAGAAGACAGACCAAGGACATATATAGACACCTTACTGCTCCACAATCCACAACCCCATGTGGTATTCTCCCATGACGTCGTAGTGTTGTAGTATGACGACATGGCTACGTCATGAAGTATGTTGTATGCTGACCCGTCTTGTGTTGTGAGGTTATGACACAGTGAAGTCCAACTGCCACATGAGGCTTGTGAGGTGAAGGTAGAGGCTCAGGTCCAGGTATGAGGCAAGACGGTGAACACCTGACACGTTGTCGTAAGTTCAAACTACAAGAGGAACTTTTGGTGTGTTGTGAACTTACGCCAGTGTGTCTCCTGAACTTAATGAAAAAGGAAAAAAAAGTTTAAACTTTTGATCTTGGATACAAGTCGGCACCCACCGAGCAGGCTCCCCGGCAAGACCTTCTGACTCACGTCATCACGTCATCACGTCATCATGTCATCACGTCATCACGTCATCATGTCATCACGTCATCACGTCATGTCATCACGTCATCACGTCATCATGTCATCACGTCATCACGTCATCACGTCATCATGTCATCACGTCATCACGTCATCATGTCATCACGTCATCACGTCATCATGTCATCACGTCATCACGTCATCACGTCATCATATCATCACGTCATCACGTCATCACAACAAGTCCTGTAATCCCCAGACACCCCCTCCCCCAGCCTTTTCACCCGAGATATTACTTTCCAGGATAACGTAGGACGCTATGAGACCTAATCAAGGCCTTGAGACAGCTCCTGTGTGACGTATTCTATACACAGGATGGTGGAAATGTGCCCGCCCAGTGTATGGATTCGAGCGCACGAACCAGGATTTAAAACCACGAACCAGGATTTGAAGCAACGGACCCGGATTGAAAGCCACGAACCAGGATTCGAAGCCACGAAGCAGAATTCGAAGCCACGAACGCAGATTCGAAGCCACGGACTGAATACGGTAAGAGACAGCTTTGGGGTCAGTGAAAGAGCAGCGGGGTCAGTGAAGCAGCGTCGGCTCCAGGTTGGCTACAGAGCCACATAATTCTCGGGGTCATATGAATCACATTGTGGTGACCTTTCAGCTTCGGAGGTCGACCTTCAAACAGGACCTAATGTGGAGGTCGACCTTCAGGCATGATCTAATGCCATGAATAAAGAACCGTTCCTCCTCAGCCAACATTGTACCGAACGAAAATCAGAAATAAAGAAATCTTGTCATCCAGATCCATCTGACTGTTCGTGTCAGGGAAAGGTCCTCCTCCAATTATTCAAGTTTTCTCTGAAGCTTCGAACACAGAACATGAACATTCCTCCACCATTTTCTGTCATTAGACAAGTCTTATATATATATATATATATATATATATATATATATATATATATATATATATATATATATATATATATATATACACCCATCAATGTTATATTTACCTACTATGAGTGTAAACTAATCAACTGATCAGTATCCAAAATTAATCTTTGATCCACCACACTTTGATCAAAGAAATAGACTCCTTATTCTGCTGATTAATGCACAACAACATAACCTTAATGAATATACAGAAATTAGTTCAGTGTTGAGAAAACTGAGTGACTTGTAAGTGTGTTCTCTAAGCTTATGTTAGAAACTTGTATTTAAAGCTTATTCTCCAAGCTTTAACTCCATGATTCTTCTCTAAGCTTATACTTTAAGTTGTACTCCGAGTTTGTACTATTTCAAGGTGTAATATTTTGATAACGAATGCCATTTCAAACATTAACCCTAGGGTGTTGGGGTAGTGATTACCAGACATCAATATGTCTGATCGTGAGGTAGTCCCATAAAATACTATATAGTTAAGCTATGTAAGGCTAGATTTCTATACAGGAGTTGAAGGACAATATAGATTATGGAGTGGAGATGGTGGAGATAGCGCTCATCGCTTCTGACGTCTTGCGGGAGATAAGTGGAGATAGGACAGGCATAGGAGATAGCGATAGCGCAGGAGGCGGGTATATGAGGAAGGTACGAATATATATATATATATATATATATATATATATATATATATATATATATATATATATATATATATATATATATATATATATATATATACACACATACAGAAAATGTTGAAGCGGAAAAACTGGATTAACAGGTGCTAAATGCATCCCTCAACAGTTGTTGAGACGATAATAACCTTAAGGTATAGATGTAGTAAGGTTGAAAGTGCGACATATTATTTCGACCAATCAGTGAACAGGAATCTTGAATCACTGATGATCAAAACCAGTCAATAAGCAGTTCTCAAATTTCCCAAACAGTTCAACGAGCCGATGTAAATTTCTCTTGTTGCAATGTGTACCTCAGCCAATCATTATGCGCCCCTCATATACTTCATCCTATCACGAGACGCCTCTCATATACTTCAGCCAATCATGAGACGTATGTCATATAGCTCTATAAACATTACACTCTTCTCATTTACTACTAATCACCTCAACCAAACAATGGTCGCGACTGTTAATCACTAACAAACAACTTCAACTCTCAAGTAACACGTAATCAAAGAACATTTACAATCAAATAATCAAATACGTAACTTCTTTAGCCAATCAAAAACCTTCACTTTCGAATTACTGTTTCGGCCTAGTCGCTGACCACCGCTCAATAAGGTCGAAATTAAACCACTGACCTAACGATAGATCGCCTCTGGGTAAAAAATCCAATCAGTGGCGACCAATCAGTGAACACCGCTAATGAATCAAGGATGATCTCATCCAATCAACTGTATATACCAACAAGAACTTTGAATTCTGCTCAACAATATGACAGGTAAGATGAGAGAGAGAGAGAGAGAGAGAGAGAGAGAGAGAGAGAGAGAGAGAGAGAGAGAGAGTCTCATCCCTTCAGATATGCAAATTAACCTCTCTCTCTCTCTCGTGACCCGTGCGCTGGTCTTCCCTGCCCTCTCACTTCTCCTGTAAGAGCAACACACTATCTACAGCCTCACAAGATGTAGTCATTACGTAGAGACTTTCCTTAACTTCTGCAGGGGAAGATAGCTTTATTTTTTCTGAGGGTAAGTTAAGTGATGAGGTTGGCGTAGGGAAGGTATGTTGGGGAAGCGTCCTTTCTTCTTCTATTATTCCTTCCATAAATAATGTTTATCTCAGGTTCTGAGCGTTGTGTTATGTCTTAGAGGCTGGAGGTGACTCACACACGACCAGGGAAATAATCACATTTAAAAATGAATCTGAGACTGATTATAGAACTGTAAATAGAGTTCGTTTTGTGATGGTCTTTAGCTTTGCTTGTGTGTTTGTGTCTGTGTGTGTGTTTAAGTCCAAGTGTGTGTTTCTGTCTATGTCTGTCTATGTCTGTATGTGTCTATGTCTGTGTGTCTATGTCTGTGTGTGTCTATGTCTGTGTGTGTCTATGTCTGTGTGTGTCTATGTCTGTGAGTGTTAGTTAAGACCTCACTTTGCCACATCTGTGTTAGTCTTCCTTTATGACAACCTCACCTTCCCTCACCCTGACAACCTCAACCCCCCCCTTTCTCTGACTGCCCCACCCTGCCCCACCCTGCCCCACCCTGCCCCGCCCTGCCCCACCTTGACAGCCTCCGTTAACGACCTGCTCTCCAGAGGTTCATTACTCAACAACCCTTGACAATATCCAGGACACTGGCGACCTGACCTCTCGCTCTCTGGCACCAGATGCCTCCTGTACGTGACTCCCTGTACGTGGTTCCCTGTAAGTGACTCCCTGTACGTGGTTCCCTGTACGTGGTTCCCTGTACGTGGTTCCACATAGGTGTTTCTGTACGTCTTTACAGCTTCTTCTGTACGTACATCTCTGTACGTTGTTCTGTACTTTGTAAATCGTACGTACATATGCACACACAGAAATACATTCATACATATATGGACACATACATATACAGACACATACATACATACATACATACAGACATACATACATGCATACATGAATACATTGTTACATACATACATGGAATATATATCCATAAATACATACGTTGGGAAAAAATACAGAGAAAAGTTTGCGGGGAAGAGAAACGATATTTTTAGACGAAATGAAAGATGGAGTCAAGTCTCGAGCTGGTGTTGCCCACAGTCTAGTCACAGCATGAGTGAGCCAAGTCCAGCTAGGAGTGAGCCAAGTCCAGCTAGGAGTGAGCCAAGTCCAGCTAGGAGTCATCCTAGTCAGGATCAAACTGAGCCAAGCCCAGGTGTAATGAAGCCAACTCAGCTGTCTTCTTGTTCGGTCTGCTCTGACGATCACCACTCGTACAGTCACTCTCTCTCTCTCTCTCTCTCTCTCTCTCTCTCTCTCTCTCTCTCTCTCTCTCTCTCTCTCTCTCTCTCTCCTCTTACGCAACCCAGTATAATAAAGGTTATATATTGGCTGGCCTGTCAATGTATTTGCTTAGGAATCACTTTTTTTATAAGTTCTGGGAGAAAAAGGGTTTAACTCCGGCAGGTCAATAGGACCAAGATCGCGAGAGAATTGATGACCAGATCACAAGACGGAGGTCATGTTGATGATGGTAGGAACATCGTATTTAGTGAGTTTGATATACACGTAAAGATCTTCACACACACACACACACACACACACACACACACACACACACACACACACACACACACACACACACTCACACACACACACACACTCTCACACACACACACACACACACACACACACACACACACACACACACACACACACACACACACACACACACACACACACACACACACACACACACACACACACACACACACTCACACACACACACACACACACACACACACACACACACACACTCACACACACACACACTCACACACACACACACACACACACACACACACACACACACTCACACACACACACTCACACACACACACACTCACACACACACACACACATACACACACACACACACACACACACACACACACTCACTCACACACACACACACACACACACACACACACACACACTCACACACACACACACACACACACACTCACACACACACACACACACACACACACACACACACACACACACACACACACACACACGAGCATCTGAACAACTGTTCTTAATACCTTCTGTTGTTCATCATGGACAGAACAATTCCAAATACGAGTCATCAAGATAACAACCTAGGAATTGCCCCAGCAATCATGTCAACATCTTCCTCGTCTTCACTGTAGATGACGTGGTTGTACAACTACGTTTTGTGATCTGTTGTTGATCAGGATTTTGTATATCCATCTACCAATAGTTTTATTTATTCCCATATTAAGCATCTATTGTGGAGCGACACCATGTTCCCAGCTGGCAGCGTCTGTATGCACAACGCATCACGTGTTGTCATTGTTTTGCGAAGGTTTAGTCAACTGAGGGAGGCAGGATACTCCATGCCTGACACCTTGGTTGTCCTGAGCTATGTACTTGATTCTCTTCCATCAGTCTGGTCAGCTGGCATCAGAAGACTCGAGGATTATGATAATGCGAGATGGAAGTGGTGTACGTCCATACTGGGGCTGTGTGGTGTGGGTGTGCTCGCTCTCCACCTTGCTGGAGTGTAGCGATGTGAGTCAGGTTCATACTCTCAGGTAGGAAGACTAGAGTGATGAAGGAAGACTAGAGTGATGAAGGAAGACTAGAGTGATGAAGGAAGACTAGAGTGATGAAGGAAGACTAGAGTGATGAAGGAAGACTAGAGTGATGAAGGAAGACTAGAGTGATGAAGGAAGACTAGAGTGATGAAGGAAGACTAGAGTGATGAAGGAAGACTAGAGTGATGAAGGAAGACTAGAGTGATGAAGGAAGACTAGAGTGATGAAGGAAGACTAGAGTGATGAAGGAAGACTAGAGTGATGAAGGAAGACGAGAGTGATGAAGGAAGACTAGAGTGATGAAGGAAGACTAGAGTGATGAAGGAAGACTAGAGTGATGAAGGAAGACTAGAGTGATGAAGGAAGATTAGAGTGATGAAGGAAGACTAGAGTGATGAAGGAAGACTAGAGTGATGAAGGAGACTAGAGTGATGAAGGAAGACTAGAGTGATGAAGGAAGACTAGAGTGATGAAGGAAGACTAGAATGAAGGTAAATGAAAAATAAGAAATACGAGTTTTGTAAGTAAGAAATCTCCTCTGGCTGCAGTGGGATTTTAAGGGAGATTTAAGTGAGGATTTTAAGGCGAGAGGAATTTCCTGTGGATTAACCCCGGATTAGGAGCAAAATATACCGGCATGTACGAGGATTACACGAGACTCAACGTTAAAGAAACTGGCTTTACGGTGTTCAGGAGGCCGCCCACGCCCACACCACGGGGGCCGCCCACGCCCACCACACCAGATGCTGAGCCACAGATTTTCAACCGAGGCAATACAAAAATAGAGTCGCTATGTAGCACCCGTAAGTACGATCTTCCAGGACGAATGTACAGAAAAATGATCCATAATCGATGATGAATAACTTTTGTCATTATGCAATATATATGAAGGATGTATAATGAAGGATAAGTCCCAACACACAACTTAAATGATGCAGCAAATGACAAAGTTGATCATGGATTTTATGATATGTATATATATATATATATATATATATATATATATATATATATATATATATATAAGTGGTAGAGGATGTGTGGATCAGGTGTTTGCTTTGAAGAATGTATGTGAGAAATACTTAGAAAAGCAAATGGATTTGTATGTAGCATTTATGGATCTGGAGAAGGCATATGATAGAGTTGATAGAGATGCTCTGTGGAAGGTATTAAGAATATATGGTGTGGGAGGCAAGTTGTTAGAAGCAGTGAAAAGTTTTTATCGAGGATGTAAGGCATGTGTACGTGTAGGAAGAGAGGAAAGTGATTGGTTCTCAGTGAATGTAGGTTTGCGGCAGGGGTGTGCGATGTCTCCATGGTTGTTTAATTTGTTTATGGATGGGGTTGTTAGGGAGGTGAATGCAAGAGTCCTGGAAAGAGGGGCAAGTATGAAGTCTGTTGGGGATGAGAGAGCCTGGGAAGTGAGTCAGTTGTTGTTCGCTGATGATACAGCGCTGGTGGCTGATTCATGTGAGAAACTGCAGAAGCTGGTGACTGAGTTTGGTAAAGTGTGTGGAAGAAGAAAGTTAAGAGTAAATGTGAATAAGAGCAAGGTTATTAGGTACAGTAGGGTTGAGGGTCAAGTCAATTGGGAGGTAAGTTTGAATGGAGAAAAACTGGAGGAAGTGAAGTGTTTTAGATATCTGGGAGTGGATCTGTCAGCGGATGGAACCATGGAAGCGGAAGTGGATCATAGGGTGGGGGAGGGGGCGAAAATTTTGGGAGCCTTGAAAAATGTGTGGAAGTCGAGAACATTATCTCGGAAAGCAAAAATGGGTATGTTTGAAGGAATAGTGGTTCCAACAATGTTGTATGGTTGCGAGGCGTGGGCTATGGATAGAGTTGTGCGCAGGAGGATGGATGTGCTGGAAATGAGATGTTTGAGGACAATGTGTGGTGTGAGGTGGTTTGATCGAGTAAGTAACGTAAGGGTAAGAGAGATGTGTGGAAATAAAAAGAGCGTGGTTGAGAGAGCAGAAGAGGGTGTTTTGAAATGGTTTGGGCACATGGAGAGAATGAGTGAGGAAAGATTGACCAAGAGGATATATGTGTCGGAGGTGTTGGGAACGAGGAGAAGAGGGAGACCAAATTGGAGGTGGAAAGATGGAGTGAAAAAGATTTTGTGTGATCGGGGCCTGAACATGCAGGAGGGTGTAAGGAGGGCAAGGAATAGAGTGAATTGGAGCGATGTGGTATACAGGGGTTGACGTGCTGTCAGTGGAGTGAATCAAGGCATGTGAGGCGTCTGGGGTGGACCATGGAAAGCTGTGTAGGTATGTATACACGTGTGTGGACATGTGTATGTACATGTGTATGGGGGGGGGGGTTGGGCCATTTCTTTCGTCTGTTTCCTTGCGCTACCTCGCAGACGCGGGAGACAGCGACAAAGTATAAAAAAAAAAAAAAAAAAAAATATATATATATATATATATATATATATATATCTTGGCAAGAGCAACAACAAATCAGAGGTTCTCAGACCAGCACCTGAATTCTTCTCTCTCTCGCCAACTTTTTTCCACTTCCTCCACTCCCTTCCACTCCACCTGATCCACATTCCATCCCAGACGCCGAATGTCCGGCATTCTCTCTCTCTCTCTCTCTCTCTCTCTCTCTCTCTCTCTCTCTCTCTCTCTCTCTCTCTCTCTCTCTCTCTCTCTCTCTCTCTCGTCTTTGTGGAATCTTTTTCCTTCAGACGTCAGAAAACACAGGAGTTCGTCCGCCACACACCCCGCAGACCTGCCCAACTCTTCATGGTACAGCTGTTCAGCACGACGGTACGACCCTTGAGCAAGACGGTTACGGCCCTTGAGCACGACGGTACGGCCCTTGGACACGACGGTATGGCCCTTGGACACGACGGTACGGCCCTTGAGCACGACGGTACGACCCTTGGACACGACGGTACGGCCCTTGAGCACGACGGTACGACCCTTGAGCACGACGGTACGGCCCTTGGACACGACGGTACGACCCTTGAGCACGACGGTACGGCCCTTGGACACGACGGTACGGCCCTTGGACACGACGGTACGGCCCTTGAGCACGACGGTTCGACCCTTGAGCACGACGGTACGGCCCTTGGACACGACGGTACGGCCCTTGAGCACGACGGTACGGCCCTTGAGCACGACGGTACGACCCTTGGACACGACGGTACGGCCCTTGAGCACGACGGTACGACCCTTGAGCACGACGGTACGGCCCTTGGACACGACGGTACGGCCCTTGGACACGACGGTACGGCCCTTGAGCACGACGGTTCGACCCTTGAGCACGACGGTACGGCCCTTGGACACGACGGTACGGCCCTTGGACACGACGGTACGGCCCTTGAGCACGACGGTACGACCCTTGGACACGACGGTACGGCCCTTGGACACGACGGTACGGCCCTTGAGCACGACGGTACGGCCCTTGGACACGACGGTACGGTCCAGGAGTCGGCATCTCTGTGTTCGGAGGCCGCTGGACTCGTGTGAGGTGTCTCGTGTGTCTGCTGTGGTGGGGGAACGTACTGACGGACCTGTGGTGGGGGAACGTGCTGACGGACCTGTGGTGGGGGAACGTGCTGACGGACCTGTGGTGGGGGAACGTGCTGACGGACCTGTGGTGGGGGAATGTACTGACGGACCTGTGGTGGGGGAACGTGCTGACGGACCTGGGGGGGGGGAACGTGCTGACGGACCTGTGGTGGGGGAACGTGCTGACGGACCTGTGGTGGGGGAACGTGCTGACGGACCTGGGGGGGACCGTGCTGATGGACCTGGGGGGGGGGAACGTGCTGACGGACCTGTGGTGGGGGAACGTGCTGACGGACCTGGGGGGAACGTGCTGACGGACCTGTGGTGGGGGAACGTGCTGACGGACCTGTGGTGGGGGAACGTGCTGACGGACCTGTGGTGGGGGAACGTGCTGACGGACCTGTGGTGGGGAAACGTACTGACGGACCTGTGGTGGGGGAACGTGCTGACGGACCTGTGGTGGGGGAACGTGCTGACGGACCTGTGGTGGGGGAACGTACTGACGACCTGTGGTGGGGGAACGTGCTGTCGGACCTGTGGTGGGGGAACGTGCTGACGGACCTGTGGTGGGGGAACGTACTGACGACCTGTGGTGGGGGAACGTGCTGACGGACCTGTGGTGGGGGAACGTGCTGACGGACCTGTGGTGGGGGAACGTACTGACGACCTGTGGTGGGGGAACGTGCTGACGGACCTGTGGTGGGGGAACGTGCTGACGGACCTGTGGTGGGGGAACGTACTGACGACCTGTGGTGGGGGAACGTGCTGACGGACCTGTGGTGGGGGAACGTGCTGACGGACTTGTGGGGGGGGGGAACGTGCTGACGGACCTGTGGTGGGGGAACGTGCTGACGGACCTGTGGTGGGGGAATGTGCTGAAGGACCTGGGGGGGGAACGTGCTGACGGACCTGGGGGGGGGGACGTGCTGACGGACCTGGGGGGGGGGGGGGGGGCACAACACCTGCTTAAAGCCATATGATTCGTGTTGTATGTAACAAACATCAACACAATATTTTCATTGTTAAGATCAATTCTCTGGAAATATTATGAACGCTACTGGAACACAGAATTAAATTCCAGACAAACAAAATTCCAGTACGGAAATGTTATTTCCTGTCACCAGTGTTGCCAACTGCAACACCGGTGTTGGCAACTGCAGCACCAGCGTTGCCAACAGCTGTACCACCATTGCTAAATGACAGCAGTTGTTTACGTGGCTGACTCCAGGATCAAATGAATTTTACATTTGTCAAATGGCATTTACATACGACCATTCGTAACTGTGTATGACGTTATGTGACATGTTAGCATTATGTGAAATGGTAGCATCATACGAGCTGATAACATATTCTAAAATCATGTGAACTTTTAACATCATGTTAAATGTTCAAGTTGTAAGATCATTCAAACTGGCGAACATACAACATAATGCGATTTTTAACACCTGGGAGTTAAGTCATACCAGTGTTGTGGTCTAGCTTTGTGCCTCATTTCACTGTTGTCTTCGAATAATTCGAGATTTTCGTTAAACCTTAAAAACGACTTATTAAACCTACAACAGATTTCGTTAGAATTACAATGATCTTCATTAAACTTACAAAAGCCTGCTATCATCGTTAAACATTAAGCCCCTCACGTTCGTTGAATCTTAACGAATCTCGAAGATATTCGTTGATCACCTCGGGAATATCCTACGTTTGGCATGTCTTTCATAAGCGCCTGGAAAACATTCAGGTGGCTCGTTAATCCCTCAGTGAACCAACTTGTATGTGATCAATGATAACAAGAACAATTACATTCCACATGACGTCACCAAGATCACATCGTCTTACATCAAACACGTCAACTTTCTCTACATCTTCATCTCATCCACAAAACTTCTCTGATCACATCATTCGCATGGCTCCGTTTGATATTCGTTAACCCTAAACATTCGTTTGAATTTCATTAATCCCTTAAGCACCCACTGAAATACTCAGTATCCTCAAAACCTTCGTTAGATTTTAATGATTAATATAAGTCAATAGAAATTAGTAAAACATTCGTTAAACTTACGATCATTCTCCATAGCTTCATTTTAGAACCCTCGTTAAACATTCAGTGGCAACAAGGCTTTCGTTAAACCCCAGTACTGCCCACACAACCGTTGTTAAGCCTCGGTGAATCTTCGTTAAGCCTTCAGCTGCACGGGAGCCACCCCCAGGGCCCATCTTGACGCTACACCCAGCCTGCCTGGTGATGGTCGGCACTCAGGCAGGAGAGAGAGAGAGAGAGAGAGAGAGAGAGAGAGAGAGAGAGAGAGAGAGAGAGAGAGAAATGTCACGTATACATCATTGATGGTGACCCACTGTGGCAGCAGCAGTAGCCTTCACATTCCTGCACACACTCACCCTAGGCCCTGACCACACTCACCCTGGGCCCTGACCACTCTCACCCTGGGCCCTAACCACACTCACCCTGGGCCCTGACCACACTCACCCTGGACCCTGACCACACTCACCCTGGGCCCGGAACACACTCACCCTGGGCCCTGACCACACTCACCCTGGACCCTGACCACACTCACCCTGGGCCCTGACCACACTCACCCTGGGCCCTGACCACTCTCACCCTGGGCCCGGAACACACTCACCCTGGGCCCTGACCACTCTCACCCTGGGCCCTAACCACACTCACCCTGGGCCCTGACCACACTCACCCTGGGCCCGGAACACACTCACCCTGGGCCCTGACCACACTCACCCTGGGCCCTGACCACTCTCACCCTGGGCCCTAACCACACTCACCCTGGGCCCTGACCACTCTCACCCTGGGCCCTAACCACACTCACCCTGGGCCCTGACCACTCTCACCCTGGGCCCTGACCACACTCACCCTGGGCCCTGACCACTCTCACCCTGGGCCCTAACCACACTCACCCTGGGCCCTGACCACTCTCACCCTGGGCCCTAACCACACTCATCCTGGGCCCTGACCACACTCACCCTGGGCCCGGAACACACTCACCCTGGGCCCTGACCACTCTCACCCTGGGCCCGGAACACACTCACCCTGGGCCGTGACCACTCTCACCCTGGGCCCGGAACACACTCACCCTGGGCCCTGACCACACTCACCCTGGGCCCTGACCACACTCACCCTGGACCCTGACCACACTCACCCTGGGCCCTGACCACACTCACCCTGGGCCCTGACCACTCTCACCCTGGGCCCTGACCACACTCACCCTGGGCCCTGACCACACTCACCCTGGGCCCTGACCACACTCACCCTGGGCCCTGACCACACTCACCCTGGACCTTCAACACACTCACCCTGGGCCCTGAACACACTCACCCTGGACCTTCAACACACTCACCCTGGGCCCTGAACACACTCACCCTGGACCTTCAACACACTCACCCTGGGCCCTGAACACAATCACCTTGGACCTTCAACACACTCACCCTGGGCCCTGAACACAATCACCCTGGGCCCTGAACACACTCACCCTGGGCCCTGACCACACTCACCCTGGACCTTCAACACACTCACCCTGGGCCCTGAACACACTCACCCTGGACCTTCAACACACCCTGGGCCCTGAACACACTCACCCTGGGCCCTGACCACACTCACCCTGGACCTTCAACACACTCACCCTGGGCCCTGAACACACTCACCCTGGACCTTCAACACACCCTGGGCCCTGACCACACTCACCCTGGACCCTGACCACACTCACCCTGGACCTTCAACACACTCACCCTGGGCCCTGAACACACTCACCCTGGACCCTCAACACACCCTGGGTTCTACCCTCACCCATTTTCTCCTTCCCGCAACCTGTTCTCTATATGTTCGCTTCTCTCTGTGTTACCACTTGCCTAGATCCCAAACCTTACCCACACCTCTCCCTCCCTCAGTGCCTTCCGTCCTCAACACCTATTTCAAACTCCTCCTCTCGTTAGTGTGCCTTACATTCACGCAAGCTCTCCTACCCCTGAGATCAAGTCGTCTTAATCCTATATTTCCCTAAATACATCAGTCTCACCACCTACTGCATGCTCGGGATACAAGATGTATTCCTAAAACTACATTTATTATTCAGATTATACAAACGTCACTCCTTGGTTGATTTACTACAATGTTATTGGTTGAGACGGTGATACCAGCCAACCACTTAGTGACGAGGATGTGGCTCACGCAACCAGATCTAGCCAATACCTAAGCAATGACGTAATTCACGGTACGAATTCAGCCAATCCAACCCGTAGGCAAGCACTGACGTCATTGTTAGGTTGACGAATTTAACCAATCACTAGGCTCACTCGCCTGTTGTTCGGTAATTCTTTCATTTCTATTATGTATTTTCGTATAAGCACAGAATGTATCTTGTCAACTCTTGTATATTTACAATGACCCTGACCTTTACGAGCAAAATGTTACAGTTGTCGTAAGAATGGAACAATAGCGTCTGGTCTACACTTTAGTTCGTCGTAGTTAAGAGCAGTTGTAAACAAGCAGTTACATATGAGTTTCCTGTCCTGCTAGTACTGGTTTATCTTTCGTTGTGGTCGCATGTCTTTTTCGTGGATCGTTTCCAAGCAGTGCACGTCGCTAGTGAGAGATCTGTGTACAGTCTGGGATCAGTCAGTTCCTGGGACTCCTTCACGTGGGATTCGTCTGTAGGACCCCCTGGGACTGGGACGGTCGTGGGAGGATGTGGGCAGGACTTCGTCGTTCTTAAGCAAGTCTTCTGAAGGAGGTAAGATGCTCAGCACCTCTACACCGCTGGCCACATGGTCCTGCTGGTGGCGACCTGTCCCTGCTGATGTCCTTCCCAACACCAGAGCGTAAACTGGAGACAACATATGGGTCAAGAGTGTGTTAAAACACTTGTGTCTTACGTCAGCCTGAGCCAGTGTGTGGCGCAGTCACTTGTCTGTGTCCGTCCTTGTCGCTGCTCGTGACCTATTGCTTGTCCTGCTTCCATATGCTGGTCTCGAGTGCTTGCTGTGGTATAGATCGGTGACACGATGATCGTGTTTCCGTATCTTACATTGTCTTCCTGCGTCTGCTTACAGGTGACTGTACCCGTCCATCTATCTGTTCCTGATCCTTCTCTCTCTCTCTCTCTCTCTCTCTCTCTCTCTCTCTCTCTCTCTCTCTCTCTCTCTCTCTCTCTCTCTCTCTCTCATCCATATACGTTCATTGTTTCGGTCTTGTACTTTTCTTAAGTACATGTGTTAGTATAAGTAATTAAGTGCCTATGGCGCAATGTCCCCCGTATTCACTTTAGAAAACTTAGCCACTTATACTTTTAAACAGCATCTCCTCCCAACACGTGTCACAAATCACCCAGAATTTGTTTATAGCTGGTCTGATCCCCAGACGAGGCAGTTAGGGAGGTTAACGGGCAGTTTAGTCGCCAGGAGCTGTTAGGGAATAGTTGTTTGTGACTGTATATACCGCCCTCCAGGTCCTCTCTGGGCACAGTGACTTTACTGCCACAACAAAGATGTTAGCTTTAGCTTCCTGCAACACAGAAAATATGTTAGCTTTAGCTTGCTGTAACACAGCAAATATGTTAGTTTTAGCTTGCTGTAACACAGCAAGGATGTTTACCGTCATCACAGCAAGGTCTTTCCCTTTTTCTGACACAGCAAGATGTTGTGTTCCTCTAACATAGCAAGATGCTTTCTTCCTCTGACATAACAAGATGTTTTTCTTCTTCTAACAGAGCAAGATGTCTGTCTTCTCTAACACAGGAAGATGTTAGTCTTTCTGTAACAGAGAGAGATGCTTGTCTTCCTCTAACACAGCAAGACTTTTGTCTTCCTCCGACACAAGAAATTTGTCGTCCTATCCTAAATGAATCGATGAACATAAAAGAGATTAACTTCCATCGACTTAGCAATTAAAGGCTGCAGTGGTTGGGTTGTTTAACTGCAGTAGTTGGGTTGTTTGACTGCAGTGGTTGGGTTGTTTGACTGCAGTGGTTGGGTTGTTTGACTGCAGTGGTTGGGTTGTTTGACTGCAGTGGTTGGGTTGTTTGGTCTGTAAAGGAAGTCTCTGTTGGTTGTCATTGACTGACCTCTCCTGATCTCACCTGGCACGGTTGACCTGATTGAGTAATCCAGGTTGTCTGCCACAAACTGTCTAACTGCCGAAGATCTAACAGACAGCTTCCGGGCTGTCAGTTGTTCTCAGTAGTAATTAGGTTCCGTAATTGGATGGTTAATTGGTTTGATCATCAAGCTGGTTGGAGAGAGTGGTGGGGTTTGGCCGGTGGGTTATAATATTGGTTACTATAATGTGGTTTGTGTGGTGGGTTGTGGTTAACTATTGTTTTGTGTAGTGGGTTGTAGTTAACAAGTTGCTCATGTGGTAGTTGCGTGGTTAAATGGTTCGCTGTCTGAAGATGACTTCACATCTGAGAGACTAGTATATTCTCATATCAATATGATAAGGAAAAAAATATCTCCAAAACACACCCTCACCTTTCATTGTATAATTTTCAATGAATTCTTATGATGAAGTCTTGCTCTCAGGCGTAAATGTTTAACACTGATGATCCTGTGGGCCTCCACGTACACAGCAATATAGAAACACAGTTTATAAAACATCGTCCTGGTTTAAGTCGAGAGAGCACGATGGAAGAGATATGTTACTTGCTCATTTGCATATTGTCTAGCTACAGGGTTTAATTTCGTTCCACCATTAGAATGGATTAATATATCTTTGTTTTCTGAACTGGATGGTTTATGAGTATGTCAGTACCAGACAGCCTTTAGATTGTATGAACTGTTTTGATATATATATATATATATATATATATATATATATATATATATATATATATATATATATATATATATATATATATATACCGCCCTCCAGGTCCTCTCTGGGCACAGTGACTTTACTGCCACTGGCATGTGAAGTGCCCAAGGTAAACCATGGAAATGTGTGTGTTTCCTGGATGTGGATAGGGAGCTGTGGTTTCGGTTCATTACACATGACAGCTTGAGGATAGATGTGAGCGGATGTGGCCTTTCTTCGTCTGTTCCTGGCGCTACCTCGCTGACGCAAGAAACGTCGAATGAGTGTGAAAGAAAAGTAAGGATATGAAACATAATGACTTGCAAGGTTAGAATCAATTCAATCTTTTAATCAAATAACCCAAAATAATTTCCACACGATCATCATTGTGAGCTGTGTGTTCCCCACTCATCATTGTGAGCTGTGTGTTCCCCACTCATCATTGTGAGCTGTGTGTTCCCCACTCATCATTGTGAGCTGTGTGTTCCCCAGTCATCATTGTGAGCTGTGTGTTCCCCACTCATCATTGTGAGCTGTGTGTTCCCCACTCATCATTGTGAGCTGTGTGTTTCCCACTCATCATTGTGAGCTGTGTGTTCCCCAGTCATCATTGTGAGCTGTGTGTTCCACTAAATATATTCTGGTTTATTATTTGTCCCACCCAGACAACAGAGGACTTCGTCCTAATTCCTTAAGTCACCCTCACAAGAACATGGCCCAGGAAAATGTTATTTCCATACCCAATTAACATCAAACGAAACTTCGTGTTCATTGCTTTCTGATACTTTGATATCGGTTAATTTGCATACGCCGTAAGAGGCCTGGCTTCATTTGCATACGAGCGGCAACGTTTCAATTGATCCGTCCGGCTGGGTCTGGGGCTGCTGCTGCCTCCGCCCTGGGTACATGGCAAGCAATATGACTGGAGGCACGAGGGGGGTCTGACCGGATTAACGCCGTGGACGGTACACAGAGAGAGAGAGAGAGAGAGAGAGAGAGAGAGAGAGAGAGAGAGAGAGAGAGAGAGAGAGAGAGAGAGATAACACAAGGATGTTGTAGACGCAATAATTAGCATAAGAATGAATAAAGGATTCTCATTCACCATTCCACACCATTATCATCCCACACCTATCATCATCCCACACTATCAACATCCCACACTATCAACATCCCACACTATCGCTGTCCCACAACGTCACCATCCCACAACGTCACCATCCCACAACGTCACCATCCCACACGTCACCATCCCACACGTCACCATCCCACAACGTCACCATCCCACAACGTCACCATCCCACAACGTCACCATCCCACAACGTCACCATCCCACACGTCACCATCCCACACGTCACCATCCCACAACGTCACCATCAGTTCCATGAGGCAAGACATCACTCATCACAATGACTCCATCGTGTCTCGGGTCAGGAAACAGAGAGCTCCACATGGAGGCTTCACAAGGTCACGAAGGGGATTCACCTGGGAGATCCCCGGCTTCACCGGGGGCTTCACCTGGGGACTTCACCTGGGGGCTTCACCTGAGGGCTTCACCTGGGGGCTTCACCTGGGGCTTCACCTGGGGCTTCACCTGGGGGCTTCACCTGGGGGCTTCACCTGGGGGCTTCACCTGGGGGCTTCACCTGGGGGCTTCACCTGGGGGCTTCACCTGAGGGCTTCACCTGAGGGCTTCACCTGAGGGCTTCACCCGGGGGCTTCACCTGGGGTCTCCTCTCCACACAAACCTATCTCTAATCTCGCGTCGAAGGTAAGCTCCACCAAGACCAGATGGTGAATGTAAAGATATTCTCTCTCTCTCTCTCTCTCTCTCTCTCTCTCTCTCTCTCTCTCTCTCTCTCTCTCTCTCTCTCTCTCTCTCTCTCTCTCTCTCTCTCATCCCTGGAATCATGCATGTATTTACAGCAATTCATGAAGTATACATATTCTTTAATGAAACTTTTTACATTCAAACAGCTAAACCTGTATCATGAATAATGAAACTTTGGTCTACCAGCACTGTACCTACCAGACCAGCTCTGGTCTACCAGCACTGTACCTACCAGACCAACTCTGGTCTACCAGCACTGTACCTACCAGACCAGCTCTGGTCTACCAGCACTGTACCTACCAGACCAGCTCTGGTCTACCAGCACTGTACCTACCAGACCAACTCTGGTCTACCAGCACTGTACCTACCAGACCAGCTCTGGTCTACCAGCACTGTACCTACCAGACCAGCTCTGGTCTACCAGCACTGTACCTACCAGACCAGCTCTGGTCTACCAGCACTGTACTTACCAGACCAGCTCTGGTCTACCAGCACTGTACCTACCAGACCAGCTCTGGTCTACCAGCACTGTACCTACCAGACCAGCTCTGGTCTACCAGCACTGTACCTACCAGACCAGCTCTGGTCTACCAAGATGGTTGGGTGAGAGAATCCTGGGGATATCAAGAGATGGGGTATAAGGTCATGAATTTAATTCTAGGAGTCAGTAGAGGGCGATATCCGATCCCCTGAGAGGAAGTCAGGGACATTTAGAACTTGTTTATGTGGGTCTCAGACGCCTATTAAGGGGATTAGATTCCGGATTAGTGATGTTCAGTGTCAGGTCACGTGCTGATCGAGATGAAAACATATGTTTCTACGGCTCTTATATCCTCGTGAGTACACCGTCTTATCCCACTAGGTTTCTGGCTTTTTCCTATATACCAGATTGGTATCGGTATACCCAAGGCTGGTATCGGTATATATAAGGTTTGGATCGGTATATAGATGCTTAGTATCGGTTTATACAGTGTTGCCATAAGTATAAGAAATATAGGTTTCTGTGTACATAAAGTCGGTATCGGTATACACAAGATTGCTATCGGTATACACATGGTTGCAATCGGTATACACAAGGTTAGTATCACTGCGTACGTACAAGACTGGTATCGGTATATACAAGGTTGGTATTGGTATGCAGAGGGTTGGTATCGGCATATACAAAGTTGGTATCTGTGTATGCGTAAGGTTGGTATCGGTATACACAAGGTCTCTGTCGTTATATACAGGGTTGGTATCGGTATACACAAGGTCTCTGTCGTTATATACAGGGTTGGTATCGGTATACACAAGGTCTCTGTCGTTATATACAGGGTTGGTATCGGTATACACAAGGTCTCTGTCGTTATATACAGGGTTGGTATCGGTATATACAGTTGATATCTGTAAACACTCACAATCATACGTGGTATAAAATGTTGTTTTAATGATTGTCCAATACATGACGGATGGGCCTGGAGGGTGGGCCTGGAGGGTGGGTCTGGAGGGTGGGCCTGGAGGGTGGGCCTGGAGGGTGGGCCTGGAGGGTGGGCCTGGAGGGTGGGACTGGAGGACGGGTCTGGAGGGTGGGTCTGGAGGGTGGGTCTGGAGGGTGGGCCTGGAGGGTGGGCCTGGAGGGTGGGTCTGGAGGGTGGGCCTGGAGGATGGGCCTGGAGGGTGGGCCTGGAGGGTGGGACTGGAGGGTGGGCCTGGAGGGTGGGCCTGGAGGGTGGGCCTGGAGGGTGGGCCTGGAGGGTGGGACTGGAGGACGGGTCTGGAGGGTGGGTCTGGAGGGTGGGTCTGGAGGGTGGGCCTGGAGGGTGGGCCTGGAGGGTGGGTCTGGAGGGTGGGCCTGGAGGATGGGCCTGGAGGGTGGGCCTGGAGGGTGGGTCTGGAGGGTGGGCCTGGAGGATGGGCCTGGAGGGTGGGCCTGGAGGGTGGGCCTGGAGGATGGGCCTGGAGGGTGGGCCTGGAGGGTGGGCCTGTGGGTCTGGAGGGTGGGCCTGGAGGATGGGCATGGAGGGTGGGTCTGGAGGGTGGGCCTTGAGGATGGGCCTGGAGGGTGGGCCTGGAGGGTGGGCCTGGAGGGTGGGCCTGGAGGGTGGGCCTGGAGGATGGGCCTGGAGGGTGGGCCTGGAGGGTGGGCCTGGAGGACGGGCCTGGAGGGTGGGCCTGGAGGGTGGGCCTGGAGTGTGGGCCTGGAGGGTGGGCCTGGAGGGTGGGTCTGGAGGGTGGGCCTGGAGGGTGGGCCTGGAGGGTGGGCCTGGAGGACCGGAGGGTGGCCTGGAGGGTGGGCCTGGAGGGTGGGTCTGGAGGGTGGGCCTGGAGGGTGGGCCTGGAGGGTGGGCCTGGAGGGTGGGTCTGGAGGGTGGGCCTGGAGGGTGGGCCTGGAGGGTGGGCCTGGAGGGTGGGCCTGGAACATTACTGGAAGGCAGGCAGGTGTGCTTGACTGAGGTGTGGAGGAGGAGGTGGCCAGCGGTCATGTTGGCAAGGGTGTCATGCAGGCCATGTTGTCAGGAGAGCTGTGGTCAGTACTGACAAATGGTCAAGTTAACAACGTCCTGCCATCAAGCTGGCGCATCCACCACCAGGACAACAGTTGTCAGGCGATGGAAATGAACGCAAGTGTGGGACCAGGAGGAGCAGGGAGGCTGTGTGTGTGTGTGTGTGTGTCGGTGGGGTTAGGAAGGGGTGAACTGGCTGGTGGGGTCAAGGAGTGAGGAAAATTAAATGTTTCAACGTGACCCTCACACTGGGTATATATATATATATATATATATATATATATATATATATATATATATATATATATATATATATATATATATATATAATAGGTTTTGTTTCCTTGGTCACGTTTTTGTGAAAATGTTGGTGGCCACAAGTTGTGTGTGTGTGTGTGTGTGTGTGTGTGTGTGTGGGAGCGCAGTGTGAGATGTACACCTTCAGTGTACACGTACATCATCACAAGTGTTCAGACACCGTCCCACACGGCCAGTGTTCGTCGATATATTTGGCATATCTGAAGCTCCAGGTCCCGTAGTATCTCATACAACAATGGTTCCTCTGGACGACTATTTTCGAGGGAAAAAGAAGAAGCCAATGTTTGATTCAGTGCCATTTTTTTTTTTTTCTGGGGTGGGCTGGTGGTGGTGGGCTGGTGGGGTGGGGTGGGGGATGGTGGGGTGGGGTGGGCTGGTGGGTTGGGGAGGTTGTTCGAGGTTGGAAACGATGTTTTGTGCCAGTGGTCCTGTGTGGCGGCTGTCCAGCCTCTCTTGTATGATGACGTTACACAGGTAGCGGCTCACGAAGGATCCTTCAGTAGAGACAGATCCATACATCTCAAACAACCGTCTACCACAGATTAAGATAAGTAACGCCTATGTAACAGACGACTCCCGTTACGTCCTTGTATGAGAGATTTAATGTGTGTCACAGTGGGAGATTGTAACGTCTGTATGTAGCTGGGACAGTGTTGTCCCAGGTGTAGCTGGGAGG
>NC_092255.1:1155666-1178166 GCF_036320965.1 Panulirus ornatus | reverse complement strand
GGTGTCCCTGACTGATGTTTTGGACGTGTGTGTCCCTGACTGATGTTTGGGGACGTGTGTGTCCCTGACTGATGTTTGGGGGACGTGTGTGTCCCTGACTGATGTGTAGGGACGTGTGTGTCCCTGACTGATGTTTGGGGACGTGTGTGTCCCTGACTGATGTTTGGGGACGTGTGTGTCCCTGACTGATGTGTGGGGACGTGTGTGTCCCTGACTGATGTTTGGGGACGTGTGTGTCCCTGACTGATGTTTGGGACGTGTGTGTCCCTGACTGATGTGTTGGGGACGTGTGTGTCCCTGACTGATGTTTGGGGACGTGTGTGTCCCTGACTGATGTTTGGGGACGTGTGTGTCCCTGACTGATGTTTGGGGACGTGTGTGTCCCTGACTGATGTTTGGGGACGTGTGTGTCCTGACTGATGTTTGGGGACGTGTGTGTCCCTGACTGATGTTTGGGGACGTGTGGGTGTCCCTGACTGATGTGTAGGGACGTGTGTGTCCCTGACTGATGTGTGGGACGTGTGTGTCCCTGACTGATGTGTAGGGGACGTGTGTGTCCCTGACTGATGGTTGGGGGACGTGTTGTGTCCCTGACTGATGTGTAGGGACGTGTGTGTCCCTTGACTGATGTCTGTTAGGGACGTGTGTGTCCCTGACTGATGTGTAGGGACGTGGTGTGTCCCTGACTGATGTGTAGGGGACGTGTGTGTCCCTGACTGATGTTAGGGGACGTGTGTGTCCCTGACTGATGTTTTGGGACGTGTGTGTCCCTGACTGATGTTTGGGGACGTGTGTGTCCCTGACTGATGTTTGGGGACGTGTGTGTCCCTGACTGATGTTTGGGGACGTGTGTGTCCCCCTGGACTGTGTGTCCTGGGGACGTGTGTGTCCCTGACTGATGTTAGGGGACGTGGTGTGTCCCTGACTGATGTGTAGGGACGTGTGTGTCCCTGACTGATGTTAGGGACGTGTGTGTCCCTGACTGATGTTTGGGACGTGGTGTCCCTGACTGATGGTAGGGACGTGTGTGTCCCTGACTGATGTTTGGGGACGTGTGTGTCCCTGACTGATGTGTAGGGACGTGTGTGTCCCTGACTGATGTGTAGGGACGTGTGTGTCCCTGACTGATGTGTAGGGACGTGTGTGTCCCTGACTGATGTGTGGGATGTGTGTGTTCCCTGACTGATGTGTGGGACGTGTGTGTCCCTGACTGATGTTTAGGGACGTGTGTGTCCCTGACTGATGTTTGGGGACGTGTGTGTCCCTGACTGATGTTTGGGGACGTGTGTGTCCCTGACTAGGGGACGTGTGTGTCCCTGACTGACCCTGCCTGGTGGGATCGTGTGTGTCCCTGACTGATGTGAAGGGACGTCGTGTGTCCCTGACTGATGTGGAGTGTGACCCTGATGCTGTGTGTGTCCCTGACTGATGTGAGGGCGACTGTATGTGTCCCTGACTGATGTGTAGGGACTCGTGTGTGTCCCTACTGATGTGTAGGGACGTGTTGTCCCTGACTGATGTGTAGGGACGTGTGTGTCCCTGACTTGATGTGAGGGACGTGTGTGTCCCTGACTGATGTTGTAGGGACGTGTGTGTCCCTGACTGATGTGTTAGGGACGAGTGTGTCCCTGACTGATGTGTAGGGACGTGTGTGTCCCTGAATGATGTGTAGGGGACGTGGTGTGTCCCTGACTGATGTGTAGGGGACGTGTGTGTCCCTGACTGATGTGTAGGGACGTGTGTGTCCCCTGACTGATGGGTGTATGATCCCTGACTGAGGAAGTTTGTGTGTCCCTGACTGATGTGTAGGGACGTGTGTGTCCCTGACTGATGTGTAGGGGACCGTGTGTGTCCCTGACTGATGTGTAGGGACGTGAGTCGTCCCTGACTGATGTTTGGGACGTGTGTGTCCCTGACTGATGTGTAGGGACGTGTGTGTCCCCTGACTGATGTGTAGGGGACGTGAGTGTCCCTGACTGATGTGTAGGGGACGTGTGTGTCCCTGACTGATGTGTAGGGACGTGTGTGTCCCTGACTGATGTGTAGGGACGTGTGTGTCCCTGACTGATGTGTAGGGACGTGTGTGTCCCTGACTGATGTGTAGGGACGTGTGTGTCCCTGACTGATGTTTGGTTTTGGACTGAAGACGCTCGTGTCTGATTGAGCTTTGCCCTTCCTGTGTCTCCTTCTATGCTCTTTGTAATTACTTCTTTCTCACTTTATATCATATTCTCATATTCATCAGTACTGATGATTCATCTCTCTCCTCTCTATCATCTATCACTTTATTTTCTTCATTATCCATCTTAATTCTCTGGTCAGAAGTGTTTCTATGGTCATATTTATGCTCATGTTCTGTTCTTCAAGTTCTCTTCTCATGTCCACTTCTCTCTCTCTCTCTCTCTCTCTCTCTCTCTCTCTCTCTCTCTCTCTCTCTCTCTCTCTCTCTCTCTCTCTCTCTCTCTCTCTCTCTCGCCTATATCTCACACAGGGGTGGGGGCTATTAACGAGCGTTCTCGAAACTCAAATATTTTGCTTTGTCATCTGTGTTATCTGTGCACGTCTTTCTTCTTCTGTTTGCTCATACTTCATGACCTCCTACTCCTTCGCCATCACCCTCTCACCATCACCCTAGCCATCACCCACTCACCCTCACCATCACCCTAGCCATCACCCACTCACCCTCACCATCACCCTAGCCAACACATACTCACCCTCACCATCACCCTCACCATCACCCACTCACCCTCACCATCACCCTAGCCATCACCCACTCACCCTCACCATCACCCTAGCCATCACCCACTCACCCTCACCATCACCCTAGCCATCACCCACTCACCCTCACCATCACCCTAGCCATCACCCACTCACCCTCACCATCACCCTAGCCATCACACACTCACCCTCGCCACCTCAACAAAACATTCTTCCCACACCAGAATCCCCCAACCCCCTGCCAGGGCGTTAAGCTCCTGGCCTGCGTCTTATCCAGGGAAAATCTTATTTATGACCAGGAAAACTTGGCCCAACTGAAAGGGAAAATGCAGGGAAAATTCTCGTCAAGTGTCAAGCCGGTGGGGAATTTTCCCCATCTTCTCTGAATTTAGAATTTAAGACAAAAGCTAAGGTCGGTGTAAGTTCTGCCATACAACACCAGGATATACACTCGCTCTCATCTTTCCTCATGACATATAGAGATGTGTATTGGGTTAGCTGAGTAACTGTGTTGTATTACATTTCTTATATTTATATTCCTTCATTCTAAGACACAGTAAACTTGTCATTTATAATAGATACTTATATCATTCTCGTGTTTTGTTAATGCCGTATCGTTCAAGTAGCATTAATGCACTCTTAGGTGTAACATTCTTTGCTAAAACTAGTTATGTACTTATCACTTTACGGACCCTATAGCATGGTATTCTGGTCCCTAGTTGCCCTGTCATAAGGTTGATAATCGTAGGCTATCCAGCCTGATCAGTATTACCATGAGCCAGTATCCACAGAACCCTTGTGAGCCAAGTGTTAAATACCGTATGTGGTAACGATGAGCAATGTTAGTCTTAAGATAGTAGTTTTATTCTCTCTCTCTCTCTCTCTCTCTCTCTCTCTCTCTCTCTCTCTCTCTCTCTCTCTCTCTCTCTCTCCATAGAGTATAAAATCCCTGTTTCCTTGTTACTTCGTTAAAACTCCGCTGTGGCTAGAGAGCAGTGACCACAAAATGAAATATAAAACATAACCAGAAAATTGGCATTGAATGAAACAGACAAGACATTAGTAAGTCAAAACTGGTGTGACTGGAGGCCAGGGAGTGTGGACAGTGGGCAGGATGTGGGTATGAATAGGTTAGTAGGACAACAGTGAAAGTGAAGATAACACTTGATAAATGGTGGATGATAATAGATGGGTTTGATTGGGCCAAGATAGATATGAAAAGACAGATATGGTGAAGAAAGTAAGAGATGTGTAATAAGGAAGGAGGAAATGGGACTAATGGAGGGTTATAAGATCTCAGAATGGGAAGGAATTTTCAGTTTGTTGCGCCAGAACGTCGAAACGTTTTCGTGTTTAACCATCAGCAATGAAAAGCCAACACTGTTGTTGTTGTTGTTGTTGTTGTTGTACTTTTGAAGGCAATGTGTTACAAGTCCACAATGCTTCACGACCTACAGAACTGCGTTTTCTTTCTTTGTTTCTCTCTATTTCACTTCTTTATTTTCCTTACCCTTCCCCATTTGCTTCTCCTCTGCCCATTCTCTGATTCTTCCATTCTTCTCCCCAGTATTCTTTCCTCCCAATCTTCATATTTTTCGCCTTTTCTTCCCCATTTTTCAACTACATCAGATATTTTCTTTTCAGTAAAATTTCTACAACCATTTGACTTACCTGAGAACATGAGATGTCTCTCAGGTCATGGGTTATATCATACCATAACAAGCTGACATTATCTGGCAAAGTGAATTGTAACATTACAAGATTTTTTTGCGCCAAATGACATTTATCCACAGAAACCAAACATGCTACAAGACAGACTGCCAGGTAAAGCATAAGACAAACAGACACACAGACATAAACAGGACATAAAGGGAGATATAAACAGATTGTCAAAGTTCAGAACAAATAGACAAACTCAGTTGTGTTGGGTCCAGCTGTGGCATGGACACATACCGTGACGTATGAGGTGATGATGGGTGTAGTTGTGGTGAGAGTTGTAATTGTGGTGATTGTGGTAGTAGTAATAATAGTAATAGTTGTTTTGTTATTTGTTTTACTAGTGATGATAAGGTTGTTGGAGGGTTTGTAGGAGTATTGGAGTCCTTCGCAGATGTTAACTATCATCAATATTGAGGGTAAAGTTAATCTGACCTTAACTAAAGACAAGGAAGAGATGTGAGAATATTTAGCTCTTGAGTTTGAATCACAATATTACAGAAGAGCAAAGGAAATGAAAAAAAGAAAAACATATATCCCTGTTTACAAAATTCATCGTAGATGAAAAATAAGGAAGCATATAGTGTAAACCAAACCTGTGGAGGCTTACTTTATGTATGAAGATAATCTTACCACAGCCATGTATGATGGTGATGGTCATGTTATCACAGCCATGTATGATGGTGATGGTCATGTTATCACAGCCATGTATGATGGTGATGGTCATGTCACCCCAGCCATGTATGAAGGTGATGATCATGTCACCACAGCCATGTATGAAGGTGATGATCATGTCACCCCAGCCATGTATGAAGGTGATGATCATGTCACCCCAGCCATGTATGAAGGTGATGGTCATGTCACCACAGCCATGTATGAAGGTGATGGTCATGATCATGTCTTACCATAGCTTTAAAAAGTGAAGGAAGGAAGGCAGCCGTGTTCCTCCCAGTCTTGCCTTCCATCATTATAGCATAAAGATCCTTTTCTCTCCAGCAAATTCAATTTTAGGATTGAAGTTCCTCTCGCCTGACGTTATCTACAGGGTATGTCTAGTGGGCTACAGCAGACTCACCACTGGAAAGGCTAAGTCATTCCCAGTTCCCAGTGTATGTTTATCTTTAACTAGTATTTTTCTAGTGTGGCCAATCAGGAATTATGTTATACCAAACTGGTTGTGTAGTTTGATGATCTTGTCTATCATTATGTTCATACAAATGTTCTTGGTGTTCTGTGTTCTCATGTTCCGTTCCTGGTGATCTTACGTGATCTATCTTGCTTACAAAATGAAGACAATATTTGGATAGATAAGAAATACTTCGTGACACATTGTGAATTTACTGTGGCAAAAAATCCCCCTTTACCCCTTGCCTTTCCTTGTCCCTAGGAGACCTGACCCACACTCGCCGACAACCCTTAACTAAGGGGTGGCGTACACAATGGGGGGGGAGAGGTCACCTGACCAGGGGTGCCATATTAGTGAGAGCCAAGACCAGGTCAGAACCCCACTATTGTGTCCTCAGCCACAACCCCTCGTTGTGAGGCCTCGTTGTAGAGCTTCATTAGCGATTAGATGGTACCCAGCTCCTACTACACCACTGTCCACCTACTAACAGGTGTTCCACAGCTCCTACACCATTGTCCACCTACTAACAGGTGTTCCACAGCTCCTACACCACTGTCCACCTACTAACAGGTGTTCCACAGTTCCTACACCATTGTCCACCTACTAACAGGTGTTCCACAGCTCCTACACCATTGTCCACCTACTAACAGGTGTTCCACAGCTCCTACACCATTGTCCACCTACTAACAGGTGTTCCACAGCTCCTACACCATTGTCCACATATTAACTTAATCAATAGAGTGTAGGAATATTACACAATTCCACTCTCATCCAACACTATGTACCTACATAGACTGGGTCGTTATGTTGTTCTGGTCAGGAGGTGCTGAGGTAGTGGTCGTTAGGCTGCAGGGTGGTGGGTGTCCGGGAGAACCCTGGGTCTGTACTGGCATATAAGTTTGGGATATAAGGAGGATGTTTAGCTCCGGGAAGAAGTTCTTTTGAAAAGATGGTACGAACTTCATAAGTCTTGAGTCTCGCCTCCTTCTTATGCGTGTGTGTGTGTCTGTGTGTGTGTGTGTGTGTGTGTGTGTGCGTGTGTGTGCGTGTGTGTGTGTGTGAGAGAGAGAGAGAGAGAGAGAGAGAGAGAGAGAGAGAGAGAGAGAGAGAGAGAGAGAGAGAGAGTTACGTTCGGCATTTTCAACAAATTGAAAAAGTTATATGACCGACTGAGCATCACTGACACCAATTTTGACCACAGCAGATTAGGAATCTTAAGACAACGTTGCCAACACTGCCATTAAAAGCCTCTCTGAGTCTGACAACACCAGACCAGCTGGCTGGGTAGCAGCACACACCTCGCATGACCCCGGGTCAGCATGCATGACACAGGCAGCAGTCAGGTCATGCAGGAATTAGAGCATCATCCCGGGACATCCCAAGCTGCTATCCTGAGAGAAGTAATCATTTATAATCAAGTAATCACAAGATGTAATCAAATAATCATAAGATGTAAATGAGTAATCATAAGATGTAATCAAAAAATGACTTAGGGGAAATCTTTTCCTTATGATTACACAGAGACGAAGCGTTACCTTGTGAGGCTGTACCCACCTCATCAAGGATGTCCTCACAGCACAAGGAAGCCATCATTTCTCTGCTTCTGATTGGAGAGCATGAGAGGGGCCTGGCGTAACATGAATGGTCGAGAATTACGAATGTTATCTAAGTATATATTTTCCTTCCTGCTTGTGAGTGAACAACTTGCTTCTCAAATCCACCTCAACTTTCTACTACAATCCTTGCCCCCCCCCCCCACACCACTCCCTCTCTCCCTCTCTTCCCCCCATCTCACCCCCCCCCCCCCAGCTGTTGTCTCTTCTGTTTACCTTGACACCACTTCATGTCCCTCAACTACAATCCTGGATTGTTTGCTTGTTATGTTGTTGCCCATCCCGTCAACACACCACCGATCCCACACCACACCATACCACACCACACCACCACTTCTTAAGTGCAGAAAGTTAGTCTCTCTCTCTCTCTCTCTCTCTCTCTCTCTCTCTCTCTCTCTCTCTCTCTCTCTCTCTCTCTCTCTCTCTCTCTCTCACAAACAAACACTTAAAAACGAGTGTGTTAATCTCCCTTGTAAATCCCCAGGATTTATGTGATGAGAGAGATTAAAAAGCAGTTTCTTAAGGATTTATTTTGGAAAGAAAGAAAAGTTATTGTGCTTTCTTAGCAAGAGTTTTGTTCCTGCTGGTCTGGTCTTACACATGTTTCAGTTATCATGTATGTGTGTGTGTGTGTGTGTGTGTGTGTGTGTGTGTGTGTATGTATATTTTTCTGCATTTCTTCTTCAACTTTTCTGCCCACTTCGCTCACTAAGCCTCTTACTGTGGATGTTGGGCTTTGGTTGTGCCTTACTGAGGCTCACAACCCAACTTTAACAACCCAGCTGGTTGTCTGGGTTGTGGGAGGGAGGCTGGGTTGTGTGTGCAGTGTACAGCTCCACGTTACCCCACACTCCACTGAACTACGTCATGAGGCAGGAGGGCCGTGGTTGGAGAGCAAGATGCTTCACCACAACCACTGGGGCGTAGTTGATGGAACGGTTTATAATCCTTAACACAGACTACCTCCAGAGTAAGCTGCCAAGCTTGTGTGACGGTAAGAGCCCCAGCTTTAGCCGACCTGACTGTAGGAACCATCTCATCCGTCTTCCTGCAGCAGGCCGCTACCCGTGGTGTTGGTAGCCCTGACCACACTCGACCAACGTTGGTAACGCTTCATGGCTGGGTTGGGGGTTGGGGGTTTGGGTGTTTCCTCCCAACAGGTCACATGACCTGTACTGAACCTCATTAGGACCAGCTTCTAAGCATGTAATTGATCATTTGTGATTACATACTTGTACTGTACAGCGAGGAGAGGGTCTCCACACGCAGGGTCCCATGTTCCCATCTTTTGTTTTGTGTGAGGACAGAGTACCACACGCTCCTGCCGCCTCTGTATATCAGTGCGTGTTTAACTTGTAGTCATGCATGTGTATGTATGTATATGTATGTATATGTATATGTATGCATGTGTATATAGGTGCATTTTGGCTTTGTGCTTGCGTTTGTCTGTGTTTGTATGCATATGCCTGTCTGTACATGTCTGCTTACTTGTTTATGTATGTCTCTGTGCATACAGATGCTCAATGTAACTTTCAGAATACCTGACTCTGCTTAACTCTCGCTGCAAAGTAGAGTTTCTACTCTCCGTGGGTCACACACTCCGAAATACTCTACTTGTATTCTGTAACCTCAGTACTAGTGGTAACTCACGTATGGTGCCTAGGTACCCGGGTAGCTCACGTATGTAGCCTAGGTACCCGGGTAACTCACGTATGTAGCCTAGGTACCCGGGTAACTCACGTATGTAGCCTAGGTACCCGGGTAACTCACGTATGTAGCCTAGGTACCCGGGTAACTCACGTATGTAGCCTAGGTACCCGGGTAACTCACGTATGTAGCCTAGGTACCCGGGTAACTCACGTATGTAGCCTAGGTACCCGGGTAACTCACGTATGTAGCCTAGGTACCCGGGTAACTCACGTATGTAGCCTAGGTACCCGGGTAACTCACGTATGTAGCCTAGGTACCCGGGTAACTCACGTATGTAGCCTAGGTACCCGGGTAACTCACGTATGTAGCCTAGGTACCCGGGTAACTCACGTATGTAGCCTAGGTACCCGGGTAACTCACGTATGTAGCCTAGGTACCCGGGTAACTCACGTATGTAGCCTAGGTACCCGGGTAACTCACGTATGTAGCCTAGGTACCCGGGTAACTCACGTATGTAGCCTAGGTACCCGGGTAACTCACGTATGTAGCCTAGGTACCCGGGTAACTCACGTATGTAGCCTAGGTACCCGGGTAGCTCACGTATGTAGCCTAGGTACCCGGGTAACTCACGTATGTAGCCTAGGTACCCGGGTAACTCACGTATGTAGCCTAGGTACCCGGGTAACTCACGTATGTAGCCTAGGTACCCGGGTAACTCACGTATGTAGCCTCGGTACCCGGGTAACTCACCACAGGTTCGACTCACGTGATATAAAGATGGATGGTCAGCAAGGCGTGACGTCCTCGTGTGGTCAGGTGGTGGACACAGGTGACTGTGATGGTCCCCAGCAGCTCCTCCGCTGTCCAGATAATACCTGATCACTCTTGGCCTACCTCAGCCTTGGCCTACCTCAGCCTTGGCCTACCTCAGCCTTGGCCTACCTCAGCCTTGGCCTACCTCAGCCTTGGCCTACGTCAGCCTTGGCCTACCTCAGCCTGGGCTAACTCAGCCTTAGCCTACCTCAGCCTTGGCCTACCTCAGCCTTGGCCTACCTCAGCCTTGGCCTACCTCAGCCTTGGCCTACCTCAGTCTTGGCCTACCTCAGCCTTGGCCTACCTCAGCCTTGGCCTACCTCAGCCTTGGCCTACCTCAGCCTTGGCCTACCTCAGTCTTGGCCTACCTCAGCCTTGGCCTACCTCAGTCTTGGCCTACCTCAGCCTTGGCCTACCTCAGCCTTGGCCTACCTCAGCCTTGGCCTACCTCAGCCTTGGCCTACCTCAGCCTTGGCCTACCTCAGTCTTGGCCTACCTCAGCCTTGGCCTACCTCAGTCTTGGCCTACCTCAGCCTTGGCCTACCTCAGCCTTGGCCTACCTCAGCCTTGGCCTACCTCAGCCTTGGCCTACCTCAGCCTTGGCCTACCTCAGCCTTGGCCTACGTCAGCCTTGGCCTACGTCAGTCTTGGCCTACCTCAGTCTTGGCCTACCTCAGCCTTGGCCTACCTCAGCCTTGGCCTACCTCAGTCTTGGCCTACCTCAGCCTTGGCTTACCTCAGCCTTAGCCTACCTCAGTCTTGGCCTACCTCAGTCTTGGCCTACCTCAGTCTTGGCCTATGTCAGTCTTGGCCTACCTCAGCCTTGGCCTACGTCAGTCTTGGCCTACCTCAGCCTGGGCTTTCGTCAGCTGTGAATATATTATACTTATGTACACAAACCCTCGTCCCGTTTCCCTTTTTAATGATATGTTTATTGGTAGGCAAGACCAGAATGGGTAGACATCCTTGCTCGAGAAATACATGAATGTGGTTACGTCACACTACACAGCTGAAGTCTTGCTCCTGAAATGATAAGTTTGAGTCATTTTCTCTTAATTACATTTTCCCAGATGACTATCGATCCATGGTTCCCATCATGGCCAGGTCGGCGTCGCAACCATTGCGCCACTCCACCTGAGAAAGTTTCCAACTGCTTTCAAATTTTCAATTATTTCCTTGGAACATTACGGAAGATTCCTTCACACTTCTTCGTCTTTCCTTCCCTCTATTCGTCCCTCTATCTCTCCTTCCCTCTACTCTCTATCTATCTTTCCTTACCTCTACCCGTCCATCTGTGTTTCTTTGTATCATAATTTCTGTTCATCATCTTATATCATTTCTCTCCTACTTTTTATAAATTCGTTTTCTTCGTTTTCTCCCCCATTTTCTTCCTGACATTCTCAGTTGAAATATCTATATTTCTTCGACTATCATAATTTTTCTTCCCTACATTTTCACGCTTGACTTTCCTTATTCGTTTGTTTCCTAGTAACATTGTGAATTTCGTTATGTACAGGAAGTCCCCCCATATCCCGTTTTTTTCCTTCTCGACTCTTATTTTCCTCGGTCAGTATCTCTCTTTCCTCCCAAGCTATAGCTTTATTTCCCCAGTGTCGCCATTTTTCTCCCCTCAACCCCCTGGTCAACCATAGCTTTCGCAGTAGAGTTCTTATCACCTTCGTACCGTGTGAGCAACTTTTTATCTTTTATATTTTTATCAAACTAGACAATATTTCACCTCCGTCAGTTTCTATGTTCAATAGAATTCTATATTCAATATCTCATCTACAATTGTGCTCGTCAAATCTTTCCTTTATCTCGTTTCCCTACACAAGTATTGGTCGTCTGCAACCTTCCTACCAATTTATTCCCATTCAGTTTATTCCTCCCCCAGTTTATTCCTCCTCCAGTTTATTCCTCCCCCAGTTTATTCCTCCTCCAGTTTATTCCTCCCCCAGTTTATTCCTCCTCCAGTTTATTCCTCCCCAGTTTATTCCTCCTCCAGTTTATTCCTCCCCAGTTTATTCCTCCTCCAGTTTATTCCTCCCCAGTTTATTCCTCCCCCGGTTTATTCCTCCTCCAGTTTATTCCTCCCCCAGTTTATTCCTCCTCCAGTTTGCTCTGCCTAACTGTTCGTTCTAGCATTTCTCGACAAAGCTTCCCACCAATTTTGTTTTTCTTTATGAATAACAGTGAAGATGGATATGCAAATGATATCATGGGTTTAAATGTAGATATGCCAATTTGCATATTCATTACTGCACAAATACTCAGGGGTTACGTAATTAATTGCTTTAATTTACTGCAATATATATATATATATATATATATATATATATATATATATATATATATAGGGGATAGGGGAGAAAGAATACTTCCCACGTATTCCCTGCGTGTCGTAGAAGGCGACTAAAAGGGGAGGGAGCGGGTGGCTGGAAATCCTCCCCTCTCGTTTTTTTTTTTTTCCAAAAGAAGGAACAGAGAAGAGGTCCAGGTGAGGATATTCCCTCAAAGGCCCAGTCCTCTGTTCTTAACGCTACCTCGCTATCGCGGGAAATGGCGAATAGTATGAAAAAAAAAAAAAAATATATATATATATATATATATATATATATATATATATATATATATATATATATATATATATATATATATATATATATATATATATATATGTGTGTACAATGTGTGACGTATACAAAATTGTGATCACGACTGAGGACAAACGTTGGTCACACTAGTCAGGGTTACTATTGTCCTACGACCAGGGTGTGGTAGTGGTGTGGTGTGGTCAGGGTGTGGTGTGGTGTGGTGTGGTCAGGGTGTGGTGTGGTAGTGGCAGTGGTGTGGTAGTGGTGTGGTGTGGTAGTGGTGTGGTGTGGTGTGGTCAGGGTGTGGTGTGGTTTGGTAGTGGTGTGGTAGTGGTGTGGTCAGGGTAAGGTGTGGTGTGGTGTGGTAGTGGTGTGGTGTGGTAGTGGTGTGGTAGTGGTGTGGTCAGGGTGTGGTGTGGTGTGGTAGTGGTGTGGTAGTGGTGTGGTCAGGGTGTGGTGTGGTAGTGGTGTGGTGTGGTAGTGGTGTGGTAGTGGTGTGGTCAGGGTGTGGTGTGGTGTGGTAGTGGTGTGGTAGTGGTGTGGTCAGGGTATGGTAGTGGTGTGGTAGTGGTGTGGTCAGGGTGTGGTGTGGTGTGGTAGTGGTGTGGTGTGGTCAGGGTGTGGTGTGGTAGTGGTGTGGTCAGGGTGTGGTGTGGTAGTGGTGTGGTGTGGTGTGGTGTGGTAGTGGTGTGGTCAGGGTGTGGTGTGGTAGTGGTGTGGTGTGGTGTGGTGTGGTAGTGGTGTGGTCAGGGTGTGGTGTGGTGTGGTGGTGGTGTGGTGTGGTCAGGGTGTGGTATGGTAGTGGTGTGGTGTGGTCAGGGGTGTGGTGTGGTAGTGGTAGTGGTGTGGTGTGGTCGGGGTGTGGTGTGGTGTGGTAGTGGTGTGGTCAGGGTGTGGTGTGGTGTGGTGGTGGTGTGGTGTGGTCAGGGTGTGGTATGGTAGTGGTGTGGTGTGGTCAGGGTGTGGTGTGGTAGTGGTAGTGGTGTGGTGTGGTCAGGGTGTGGTGTGGTGTGGTAGTGGTGTGGTCAGGGTGTGGTGTGGTGTGGTGTGGTGTGGTCAGGGTGTGGTGTGGTAGTGGTGTGGTCAGGGTGTGGTGTGGTGTGGTAGTGGTGTGGTCAGGGTGTGGTGTGGTAGTGGTGTGGTCAGGGTGTGGTGTGGTGTGGTAGTGGTGTGGTCAGGGTGTGTGGTGTGGTAGTGGTGTGGTCAGGGTGTGGTGTGATGTGGTAGTGGTGTGGTCAGGGTGTGGTGTGGTAGTGGTAGTGGTGTGGTGTGGTCAGGGTGTGGTGTGGTGTGGTAGTGGTGTGGTCAGGGTGTGGTGTGGTGTGGTGTGGTGTGGTCAGGGTGTGGTGTGGTGTGGTAGTGGTGTGGTCAGGGTGTGGTGTGGTAGTGGTAGTGGTGTGGTGTGGTCAGGGTGTGGTGTGGTAGTGGTAGTGGTGTGGTGTGGTCAGGGTGTGGTGTGGTGTGGTAGGGGTGTGGTCAGGGTGTGGTGTGGTGTGGTGTGGTGTGGTCAGGGTGTGGTGTGGTGTGGTGTAGTGTGGTCAGGGTGTGGTGTGGTGTGGTAGTGGTGTGGTCAGGGTGTGGTGTGGTGTGGTGTGGTGTGGTCAGGGTGTGGTGTGGTAGTGGTAGTGGTGTGGTGTGGTGTGGTAGTGGTGTGGTCAGGGTGTGGTGTGGTGTGGTGGTGGTGTGGTCAGGGTGTGGTGTGGATGAAGTGTGCTACTATTGGACCCTATTATGGCATATATGTCTCAAAATTTCAGGAGGGTCTCTCTCTCTCTCTCTCTCTCTCTCTCTCTCTCTCTCTCTCTCTCTCTCTCTCTCTCTCTCTCTCTCTCTCTCTCTCTCTCTCTCTCTCGTCTGCGTATTTTCACGACTGGTTTTCTCTTGTCTCCTCATCTCTCACGAGAGACGAAGTAATTACCCTGTGTCTGTAAGTAGGATATTCCAGGTCCTTGTGAGTCATGTTACGTTCATCTCAGGTCCAGGTCAAGCAGGTCACTTCATACATCTCTAGATCGAGTCACTTCAGTATTAAGTGGGTCATATCTCAAATCCCTGTAGGCCATTCGAGGTCACATGGTGGGTCACGTCAAATGAATGAAAGTGAAATTACGTCACATCAAGCCTAGGTCAAGGCTCAGGTCATCTTTGTTAGACTGACCAAACTATATCATTCTCGATTATCTCTTATCCCTGTAGGTCAGTTCAGGTCACATGATATCATACTTCATCAATCAAGGTCATATCAGGTCACATCTAGTCCTTTCTTCAGGGTCAAATCAGGTCACCGTTCACAGCCTCTCGACAGGTCCTCCCTCACCTTCAGACTCCTCAAGGTCAAATCAGGTCACAGCCGTCCCCCCTCCCCAGGCTGAAGCAGGTCATTAGGCTCTGAAAATACTCATTTATTATTCATCATTCTTCACCGTTGTATGATTAAAGGGCAGGTGAGAACAACACACACACACACACACACACGCACACACACACACACACACACACACACACACACACACACACACACACACACACAATGTACATGACATTCTGCAATACAAACTGTATATTGTATTCTCTGGTTATCTATCGATCTATTGCTACGCTACACAAAGGCCCGATGCTACACGCCATACACATCATACATACATAAGATATACTTCAAGTATATCAAAGAATGTCTGAAATATACATAGAATGTTACATTTCTGTATAGTATACATAGACGTACATACATACACAAGGTCATGACATGTACTCAATATTGATCAGCATCTTTTATCTCATCTTTGTTGTCACATCTCTAGCCAGACTCTCTGCCACATCTCCTGCCTCTTTGCCACATCTCTACCCCCATACCACATCTCCAGCCAGCCTCTGTGCCACATCTTTACCCTCACCACATCTCCAGCCAGCGATATGCTTCATGCACAATAAACTGCCTCCAACTATGACTTCATGAATTTCTAAACTGCCTCTGGTGGAGGTAATGTCTCTCTCTCGTGCAGGTTTAGGATATGACACTTTAAATTACTTTTTGTTTATGGTATGAAATACTTTAATGGTGTTGGCCAGGCACGATCCTTACCCCACACTGGAAAAAATGTAAATATATATATATATATATATATATATATATATATATATATATATATATATATATATATATATATATATATATATATATATATATGTCAAGATGGCGGCGTCATATTTACCGCCAAATTTTTCCCCGGCGGAGGTGGCAGCATCAGTGAGGCCGTCACTAATAAAGCCATAAATATCTCCTCCTCCCACGCCGGCATAATAGCCAAGATATAATGCCAATACAACGTCCATGACGAGACAACAACAAGTCTTCCTGGGGTACGTTGTCACGTGACTGACACACTTCTGTCTATTTGATAACGGGGAGCTCCTGGTGGCTAGTTCCGTCCTTTACAGTTGTTGTTTTCTTCTGTTTATAACGACAGTATTTGGTACATTAACAATCTGTTTATCCACAGTATCATCTACTAAAAGATAGACGATCGTCCTTGGGTCTAATACTTCCAAATATTGTTCCATTCTTCGATATATTTCCATAACTTCATGTGATGTGTCATGTGCTTTGTGGTGTGTCATGTGCTGTGTGGTGTGTCATGTGCTTTGTGGTGTGTCATATGGTTTGTGGCGTGTCATGTGCTTTGTGGCATGTCATGTGCTTTGTGGCATGCCATGTGCTTTGTGGTGTGTCGTGTGCTTTGTGGTGTGTCCAGAAGAAAGAGTTGTAGATCATGGTCAAACTCTTCATGGAGTGTTGTGTCTCGTGTCTGTAAACACATAATCTCTGCTTCACTTTTAATGCGTCGAGGAGAAAGTGGACGACTTGTAACCCTGTCATTATGTTGTAATGCTCAGACTGAAGATGAAGGGAAGGGGGCCCCAAGACTTGGTCCCGTGCACCGAGGGAGGGGAAGGCCCCAAGTCCTGATCCCATACACCGTAAGAGGGGTTCAAGGGCCTGGTTCCTGGGTGTGGACCCACGCAGAGCTGCTGTATACAATGTGGCGCCTCAGGGAGAGCGGAGACCAACTCTCACAATAACACGAGTCATTAGTAATGATTGAAACTAATCCTGGGGAGTGGAGAGTGACGCTAGACGGACGACCTCAGCGGTAGCCAACGGTGGACGAGTTCACGTTTTTCACGATTTTCAGAAGTAGTGAAGTTGGGAAACAGTTCGGCTTCCCAGACGTTAAGCAGCCGAAATGCCATTAGGTTATTCCCCCCACACAAACCTCCAGTCCTTAATAGAGAGGAAAAAAAAAAGTTTTCCCTCAAAAAATACGCTGTGAAAAGAAGGCGTTGTGTCTCCCAGAAAAATAATAGACGACGTAGAAAGGAAAAGTTGCCTCCCTCCTCCAGGGAGCTGTGCAGACCATCAGAGTCTGCGGGGAAATCTTAACATGGAGCGATTCCCACAACTTCCTTGTGTCATGAGAAGGAAGGACATTGCTACAAGTTAGCTGTCTTGTCCCACAGTAAGTTGAAATGCATCTTGAATAAGCTGGCGAACATTTACTTACTGAAAATGAAATGTTTCCCTGTATTGTCAGGCTCGAGCTGACACACACATTAAGGAAGAGACTCAGGCATGTACGTGTGAGTAGCACGAGGGGAACGACTTGTGATGATGGACTAACTATACATTGTCTCAACATCTGGCATGGTTCACTTGCGTTAGTAGAATGAGAGGATAAGATGGGGACTGGCTCACTCGGCACACTGAAATAAGAAAGCGGACTCGCTAGGAATGAGGAAATGAAATCTGAAAACTTCCTGAAGAAGCAGAATGAGAAAGCCAGTACTTCGTGGCGAACACAGTGAGAAAGATGAGCTTCTTGCAGGAAACATAGTGGGAAACATGAAGTGTAGAGGCTCGTAGTGTGATAACCTTTATCATTTATGAGATAAGGGAATGTGATTATCAATATTTCAGAGCTAAACAATGAGATAACTGACCTTCAGATGACCAAAAGCACAAACCATCCTTACACACTGGAATGATAACAATGATTTAGTGGATTATTACATGAAGAAAATCAGGTTACCACATCAGGTTGTGAGAACATGACCACTGGACTCTAGGATGCATAACAATCCCGAGGAAGAAGAACTGACCTTTGATGAACAATGATGAGAACCATTGTGACCTCCGATGATTCTACATGTGTAGCTGTGTACATGACACAAATTATCTTGTTTTTATTATTATTATTATTATTATTATTATTATTATTATTATTATTATTATTATTATCATCATCATTATTTTCATTATCATTATTTTCATTATCATTCTAGTTATTATCATTATCATCATTACTAATTATCACTCTCATTATCAACAGTAGTCGTGGTAGTAGCAGTAGTAATAGTAATGTGATTTTCCCATTACTTCAACCACCATCAGAGGAATACACAAGTATTATTAACAGGACACAACACATGAACGGTTACAACAATATAATATCAAATACAAATGAAAAAAATGACCAGACTAGAAAGATATGATCGGATTTGTTCAGTTAATTGAAGGACTATGATAGATTAACGTTAATACTATGGACTGTACCTGTATTGGTATGTTAATCAAACTGTTAATCTCATTGATAGCCAAGTGTCAACCTTCGTGATAACGAGGGATGTATTCTGAAGCAGTTGATGTATTCTTGTTGTTGTATAAAACAGATTTGATTTATTTTCGATATTCTCCTTCCAACAAACGTGGGTCACAACACCACGTCATCAGTACACTGGCTCACTGGAAGCAGAATGTTTGCATTACCTCGTGAATGTCCGTCACCCTCTGACCCCTGACAGACGAGATCCAAACCTGCAGCCTCTCATCTTCCTCAGTGGTCGGTGAGTAACACACTAGCCACGCGAGGCGGCACACACACACACACACACACACACACACACACACACACACACACACACACACACACACACGTGACATTCACTCACCAGGCCACACATAACAACACAAAAACCATAAACAAACTAGACGCCTTCAGGTCTGGACAAAAACAGAATCCCTCAGTTGTACAAACAATTAATCCGCTCCACCCTACACTACGCCTCACCTGCTTGGTCGTCCACATTGTCTAAAGCAAATGTAACAAAACTGCAATCCACACAAACCAGAACACTCAGAACAGCCACTAGTTGCCTAGCAAACAGTCCCTAGCTGTCTAGCAATCACAAACAATGAACACCTGCAACATTTTTCCGGCGCAATTTCAAGTGAAGATAAGACTGGCACTCACTTGTCGTCAACGTCACCAGATCCTTCTCATTCAAACCTCTCCATAACTATCCACCAACCCCCAAGTAGTAATAAGAATCTCCTCCTTGCCTTACACTCTCGTAACCTCACCTCACACATAACCCACAACCTCAGCCAACACGACACTGGCACAATACAATCTCTCAGAAATGCTCCGATGGACACTAGACAAACACCATGCCAACCATGTCTTAAACACCACTTAACCAGACATACACACGTCTCAAACTACACTCTCCAGACACGTACGAGTTATGCTTTCTCCTCTGCTTTCTGGAGACCAACCACCTCCCCAACACTGTAATCATCCATTCATCATGACACCAGACCCTTCCTTCCTGCCCAAGGTGTAACTACCACACTGGAGACACTGATCCCTCACTCCTCATCCAACAAAGACGCACACAACATCAACATGTGATTCCTTCCCGTGGATCTGGCCAGCTACCTGAGCGCTGAGGTAGTCCCATAGAAAGGGATCATGTGACATGAAGGTTAAGTAATGGTACTGAAATAGCTCTAGTTCCATTTCTGTTCCAAAAATATGATGGATTTATTCCACAGCATTAGTTGTGGTCATTTTCTTCAGTTTTAAATACATACAGATTTATTCTAAAAAGTTCACGTAGATATTTCTTCTATGTTCATGTAGTACAATCTGTTGTGTAGACGTTGAGGTGATGATCTGTTTTTTGATTTTTGATAATGGATTCTTAATTACGTAGACACACATCTTATACCAACACATAATTTTGAATCCTTTCTTGGTTATATGATTGCTATACTTTTGGAATAGATTTAAGATTTATTCTCTTTGTGATATGAATGAGATTTCTCTCTGGTAACGATATGGTTATGACAGATCTATTTTTTTCCTTCTCTTCCTCGACTTTATCATTGACACAACCACTCCAAGACATACGAGAGAAATCAGTATCTGTATTTTGTCTCATGAAGTGATATCTACCAAACCTGGAGAGCTGTAGTGTTTGTGGTGTATATTCTGAAGCAAGTGAGTCACCTCAACTCTTTCTTATTCTATGTTCCTCATTCTTCATCATCCACTTGTATCTTCCTCAATATCACCTACTTGAATCCCGTCCCATCTATTTTCCATTTCCACCTCTTCAAATATTCCATTTTCATCATTCCATCTGGATCAGACCAAGGTATCCTCACCCATCCATCTTCTGCATGTACTCCATCAACCCGAGCTTGGCTGCTTCAATCCACAGTCATCAATAATGTTTTCCTCTCCACATTCTACTGTTCCTCCATGACGACTGCCTCCGTTTTCTGTACTGCTTGTTTCCCCGTACCTGTGCCGGGGTTTGATTACCACGTACACATGGACACAGCCACTGTCCCACACCTCTTAATTTTTCTTTTTCCTTCATTCGTCTTTCGTCTGCATTCCTCCCCTTACCTCCTCCCCTCCCTCCTCGCTTCCTCTCTACCCTGAACAAAGAAGAAAAAGAACAACAACAACAACAGCAACAACAACAACGCCACCGGAAAATCGGTTTCGGATATCGGCTGAGGCTTCGCCGATACCATGAATATTGTACCAATTGTTCGAATATTTGTCCACGATGTGATGAAGATCCTAAGCTCGCCGGGCAGGCATTTGTCCAGCTTCTCCAATATTTGTTCACAAAAGACACTGAAGAAATGATAACACATTTCTTCAAATATTTGTTCAAGGTATGAGAAGAATAGTTGCATCATCTGTTCACAGAGATATATATGATATCGTGAACACTTGAACAGCCCAGTGTTCATAAGATGAACGATAGAACAGTTTTTCACTTGTTCACTGGTATGATGAACACTGTATCATGTTCAGATCCCTGTAACTGCTCAGACGGTATAAGCAGCTGAGGTCCTCATCAAGGCCATCCTATTAACCTTGTGTGTGTGTGTGTGTGTGTGTGTGTGTGTGTGTGTGTGTGTGTGTATAGGATCCTGTCGTACAGGGTGGGTTCCTTCCTCTTCCCACCAGTCAGGTCAGACCTCGTCATGATCCTGTTGTCCACTGGTCAATGACAGTATGCACGACTTCATTACTCGGCTGTGGACGCTTGAAGTGAGACATCTCAGTGACGCGAGAGGGTTCTCTCTCTCTCTCTCTCTCTCTCTCTCTCTCTCTCTCTCTCTCTCTCTCTCTCTCTCTCTCTCTCTCTCTCTCTCTCTCTCTCTCTCTCTCTCACACACACACATACAAGATTCACGTTAAGTCTGGCGTAACATTTGTGTGTGAGGTGGTGGCAGGTGTGAGGTGGTGGCAGGTGCGGGGTGGTGGCAGGTGTGAGATGTTGGCAGGTGTGAGGTGGTGGCAGGTGTGAGGTGGTGGCAGGTGCAAGATGTTGGCAGGTGTGGGGTGGTGGCAGGTGTGAGATGTTGGCAGGTGTGAGGTGGTGGCAGGTGCGAGATGTTGGCAGGTGTGGGGTGGTGGCAGGTGTGAGATGTTGGCAGGTGTGGGGTGGTGGCAGGTGCGAGATGTTGGCAGGTGTGAGGTGGTGGCAGGTGCAAGATGTTGGCAGGTGTGGGGTGGTGGCAGGTGCGAGATGTTGGCAGGTGTGGGGTGGTGGCAGGTGTGAGGTGGTGGCAGATGTGAGGCTCCTAATGATCCACTGGTGTTCCAGTGTTGTAGGTGACGTCATCGCTTGCAGCACGTCACCAACCGCTTCCTGTAGGGACGTCAATGGTTCCCTGACGTCACCACTGTAACGTCGATGGTTCCCTGACGTCACTACTGTAACGTCAATGGTTCCCTGACGTCACCACTGTAACGTCGATGGTTCCCTGACGTCACTACTGTAACGTCGATGGTTCCCTGACGTCACTACTGTAACGTCGATGGTTCCCTGACGTCACTACTGTAACGTCAATGGTTCCCTGACGTCACTACTGTAACGTCAATGGTTCCCTGACGTCACTACTGTAACGTCGATGGTTCCCTGACGTCACAACTGTAACGTCAATGGTTCCCTGACATCACTAGTGTCAGGACATCACTTGTCCTCCGACGTCCTTCGCCTTAATGAACTTAATTACATCTTTATTTTCTTGTTTAATTCTTTGCCTGTCATTTCCTGTGTTCTCTGGCCACCTTCACTAGACTGGCTCTTCAGTTATCTTTCTTGATTTATCGAAGAAATAGAATTTACGTTAGAGATTCTAATTCAGAAATCACTTAGAAAGGAGTTATGTTAACAATATTAACATTATATATCATTCTGGTCAGATGTATAGCATTTAATATAATGACGTCTAGGACTGGATTCATTTGTGTGGACACCTGATGACCTCATTAGATATGCAATTAACATTGTCATTAGGAGCAATATTTTCAGAGATGAACAGTAATATTATGAGCAATATCTTCTGAGATGAACATTAATATTGTGAGCAATATCTTCAGAGATTATCAAGGGTATTGTGAGTAAAATCTTCTTAGGTTAACATCGCTTAACACATGATATGATTACGAGAGATGACGAACATTTCTGAAACGTCGTATGAGTTAAGGGAGGAGTGGCTATATGTGGGGAACTGTGACCCACAACCATCCCTTGCGCCCCACGCTGAAGCAGGGTAAGGTGGGGCCCTTCGAGGCTGGAAGGTCCTCCTGGACGACACAGTCTGTCTGTCTGTCTGTCCGTCTCTAAGGAGGAGACAGAAGCTGCATGATGAAGAATGAATCAAGGAAGAGAAATGATAGAAGGAATGAAGCTCTCTAGTGATGAATGATGGATGAAGGAAGGGATAGTAAGAATGACGAGCACAAGTAACAGAAACTGACGAAGACAACAGAAACTGACGAAGACAACAGAAATGATAAGAGATGAAAACTGGAAGTTGAGATGAACAGTAGATACATAGACTAAGAGAAGAAGGAAGAAACATTAAGACAGAAGACAAAGGAAGTGTGCAGAAATG
>NC_092255.1:733166-795666 GCF_036320965.1 Panulirus ornatus | reverse complement strand
GGTACGCTTTATATATATATATATATATATATATATATATATATATATATATATATATATATATATATATATATATATATATATATATATATATATATATATATATATATATATATATATATATGTATGTATATATATCCTAGCTAGGCTAGGATTGCCCCTTATAGGGAAATAACAATTTGATCACAGGTAATCGAATACCCTTCGTCTCACAACCATGAACAACGGGTCTACACCGGTCAAATCCCAACAGGCTCACATACCAGTTGCTAGCATTTTACATAACTTTACTGTACAAACGCTGAGGTATATGAATATCATGCATATGAAACACACTTTCGTACAACACATAACGCAAGTTTCGGCCAAGCTGGTCCAGGTGGTGGAGAGCTTCGGTCGTAGTACCTCCAGTGTGAGGTACCTCCAGCAGGAGGCAGCCCGGGCCTCGCAGAACGTACCTCCAGCCAGCCAGCCCTGGCCACGCCCTTGGACGCTACAGCAAGGACATCCAGGTTCTGTTCGCTGGAAAATCCACTTTCTCCTCTACGTAAGCGAGACGAAATCCTACAGAGATTTTTCCAGTGTACTTTATCAACTTAATTGTCTCAGGGAAGATCTGTGCAGGGACCGCTTGCTCCATCACAGGTGTGGGCACACGAAGGTCCTGGACTCGACCAACCTGAGAAGCCACCACTTGAGCCATCACTGACGTGGACATAAACAACCGCACGCACTCTCTTTCACACTTACCGAGGTAGTGCCAGTAACAGATGAAGAAAGGTCACAGCAGCTCACATTCATTCCCTGGTTGTCACGTGTAATGCGCCGAAACCACAGCTCCTTATCCACATGCAGGCCCCAAAGACCTTTCCATTGTTACTAATTTCCAAGCTCACTTACACCCACACTCTCTTCTCACCGACATTGTCTCCTCTTTTCGAAATCTACAAATCTTCACCCTGGACTCTACTAGGTAGTGATCAGACATCCCACCAGCTGCCCCTTTCGACAAACTTACAATCAGAAGTCTCTCTTTTACAAGCCTCTCAATTGATATGTAATTCAATATTGCCCGCTGACCATCTATCCTACTCACATACGTATAGTTGTATATATCTCTCCTTTTAGACCAGGTATTCCCAATCACCAGTCCTTTTTCAGCACATAGCTCTACAAGCTGTTCATTTCCATGCACAGCACTGCCCCCAATTGTACCCTAAACTTACTCTTAACTTAATCTTCGCATTCATATCAGCCATCATTAATACCCGGTCTCTTACATCAAACCGATGACACTCACTCACTTGCCCCAAAAGCACTTGCCTCTCATGATCTTTCTTTTCATAGACAAATGCATATGCATTAATACTCACCCATCTCTCGTTATCCTGTTTCATTTTTAACTAAATTAATCTAGAATTTACTTCCTAATACTCATTTACATACTCCCACACTCGTGCTTCAGGAATAGTGCTACTCCTTCCTTAGCATTTGTTCTCTCAGTAACCCCTGACTTTACTCCAAGAACATTTCCAAAACATTCTTCCCCTTTATCCCTGAGCTTTGTTTCACTCAGAGACAGAAAATCCAGATTTCTGTCCTCAAACATGCTACCTGTCTCTCCTGTTTTCTCATCTTGGTTACTTCCACACATATTCAGACACCCCAGCCTCAGCCTTTGGCTGATAGATTATCATTCTTTGAGATAGTGTCAAAAGTCTTCTTCAAGCGGCCCAGCGACACAGTACAGGGCTTGAGCACCACTGTTGCTTAACACATCGCCTATCGTGTTATATACGTCTAAGATATGATTCAGTGATGTGTTTCCAGGCGTGACAACGTGCACACTACTACATAATGATAATGAGAGAGAGAGAGAGAGAGAGAGAGAGAGAGAGAGAGAGAGAGAGAGAGAGAGAGAGAGAAAGAGAGAGAGAGAGAGAACAATCTAAGACGCATCAACACATTTTCCTACAATAGAATAACCGTCAGTGGACCAGAAAGGAAACTTGGAGGGACCTGGGAGGGACCTGGGAGGGACCCGGGAGGGACCTGGGCAACTTCGTTATCTTCAGCAAGGCACCACTCAAGATGGGCACCCGATCCCAACCTCCTCTTCAAGGTACAAAATCATCCATTTTGCTGCAGCTGGACGCCTCTACTGCCTCCCACGTCCGCATTACTTTCTCTTTCGTATTCTAGTTCCGTTTTCTGTATGCACCTCCTCACCCGCTTCCTCAACCCTCTTAGAACAACCTCAGTTAAACCTTACACTTACTTACAAATCTTTTCTGATAACTTTTACAGCCTGGTATCGGGTTAGATGAAGTATAAGTACGTCGGGTTAGTTTTTAGTTTAACTGTTTGTGGATGTGTGGAGGATGTTGTGGAGAGGAGGCCGGTCCGCGCTAGCAACTCTCCACGTGACATTGACCTACTCACTCAGTGTCCCACTCCCCGTTTTTTGTTGCTTTCAGCGTTACGTTTTGGATGTAGGTGAAGAGCTTGCTTCTCTAACTGTATATGTCGTACTTGTGTTTCTCTGATAAAGTTTGGTAAGTGACGGAGGTGATCATGATGACGCTCGTGTCTTAAACTCAGTGGGTAACTAGCGGTGGGTTGACGTACGAACAAACTTGTGTCCACTCCGTGCGAGGCAACTCAGAGTGGACAGAGGTACACACATGAGTATACAGAGGGGGTAGACAAACGAAGAACGATAGATAGTAGATGGACAGATTAGATATACAGGTAAATAAACAGATATGTAGATAGATGAATAGATAGATAGATAGATAGATAGATAGAGAGAGAGAGAGAGAGAGAGAGAGAGAGAGAGAGAGAGAGAGAGAGAGAGAGAGAGAGAGAGAGAGAGAGAGAGAGATTCATGGCTGGTTGCTGGAAACGTTGGAACGGAAGGTTTGATCTGAGTGTTTCCAGGGTTGCTGGACATGTTTAATCCATGCACGAAGTTCAGAAGCTTGCGACAAAGTGGCTACGGACCCGGATTCTGACGTGTCAGAGTAGCTCCGGACCCGGATCCTAACGTGCCAGTGAAAGTAGAGGTGATATGTGGGTGTTCGTGTGTTGGGGGAGGAGTGGGGGAGTAAGAGCGCCCCCCTCCTCCTCCTCCCACTCTACTATTTCTGAACCTTCGTCAACCTGAACCATCAACCCCCCCCTCCATCCTACCTACCTACCCACCACTCTCTTTGTCTGGTTTTTTTTTTTCTATTTACGAATACAATACCGATACCGGGCGGGCCGTGCGAATACAGTACCAATACCAGGCGTGACTTACGTATACAGCGGCCCTTATTCCCTCCACATTTTACCTCCCTCCCTTTCCTCACACACTCCCTCCCTCCCTCTCCGCTCCCAATAGCCTGTGCCGGCACTAGGAGTCGCACCGCTCACGCCTCATGTCTGGATATGTACAATCATGGCTTGGTTTACTGTATGTCCTGTGGAGGTCTGGCTGTTGGCTGTGGCCACGCTGCCCGGCTGTGAGAAGTAAAAAGAAATAAAGAATGAGAAGACAAAATCTGCTTCCCACAGCCCAGGGCGGTACATAGATGCTGTAACTATTTCTCTCGTGAGCAGCTGTTCATCCAGGGTTTCATTTGCCCCAGTACGGTGTACTGCCCACATATCTGGCCAGGCGGCTCTTCCTCCACCTTTCTCTTAGCCAGAGTTGAGTCAGATGCCTTGTTAACTTCCCTACTGGCACCTCTCCTTCCACCTTGTTAACTCCCCTACTGGCACCTCTCCTTCCACCTTGTTAACTCCCCTACTGGCACCTCTCCTTCCACCTTGTTAACTTCCCTACTGGCACCTCTCCTTCCACCTTGTTAACTTCCCTACTGGCACCTCTCCTTCCACCTTGTTAACTCCCCTACTGGCACCTCTCCTTCCACCTTGTTAACTCCCCTACTGGCACCTCTCCTTCCACCTTGTTAACTCCCCTACTGGCACCTCTCCTTCCACCTTGTTAACTTCCCTACTGGCACCTCTCCTTCCACCTTGTTGACTCCCCTACTGGCACCTCTCCTTCCACCTTGTTAACTCCCCTACTGGCACCTCTCCTTCCACCTTGTTAACTCCCCTACTGGCACCTCTCCTTCCACCTTGTTAACTTCCCTACTGGCACCTCTCCTTCCACCTTGTTAACTCCCCTACTGGCACCTCTCCTTCCACCTTGTTAACTCCCCTACTGGCACCTCTCGTCAACCCTCTCCCTGTCTACCATAATGTCGCTTCCTTCTCTCTCTTCTGCGGGTATCACTTCGGCCACTGCCCTCATAATCTGAATGTAACCCTGCCACCAAGGTTTGGATCTGTGGTATGAGCCTCGCTGCTCCTTCACATAGATTGTGTGTGGACGCCAGTCACCTGATGATTGACCGTTATGAAACCAGATTAAGGCTATGGAATTACTTTCCTTGTCTCGTCTTTCCGTCTTACAACAACTTTTCCACTTCAAAATTCAGGTCTGAAAACGCTTGAGGAGCTGTGGTTGATCATTCCCTCTCCCCGTGCTCTAATTTCTCTCGTCCGACACTGCCGTGGTCAGGGTATGTATCAGCTCCTGCCATGGTCAGTTACACCGTGAAAGCAAAAGTAGATAAGAAAAGTAAAGAAGACAGATAGGAAAAGATGAAATGAGGGAGAAGATAAAATGGAGGAAGGTAACATACTGAATCACAGATCATGATGGAGAAGTTTGTAGCCCTGGCTAATAAACGGAAGATACAAGTCGATGTTGAGCTGGTGGTGAGGGATCATGTAACGCGTTCGGGGACCGAGTTTACCCGTTGCCTCACACTGTCGGGTGCACCTCTCACGTGTTACACCACATCAGCACAACCGTCAACTGTCTCCTACTCTGGTTTCGCGAAGGATCAGCCATTTCCTCACACCAGTTTAGCGAGATGATGATGATGATGATGGTGATGAGTTACACCAGTTTAGCGGGGATTTAGATCACATTCGTGTAGCAGCAAGAAACTGGTGGTGTCTCACACTAGCTTAAGAGGAATCTAGTATGACACACTGGTTTAGTTGGGCGCCGCGGCCTCCACCTCATCTAGGGGGGACTGTCTGCCTGTGACTCGGGTTCCTGGTATTGCGTCAGCTCTACCTCCCCGGACGTCAAGGGATCTACGCTCTCACTCGTCCTCTGCGATCATCATTCTCTCTCTCTCTCTCTCTCTCTCTCTCTCTCTCTCTCTCTCTCTCTCTCTCTCTCTCTCTCTCTCTCTCTCTCTCTCTCTACTGCTTCCTATCCTTGTTGAATTTCTTCTTTCGTTGGCTGATGAGCCGATGTGGATGTAAGTATAATGTGAAAATCTCGTGCGTAAGTGCAGGTCTGTCATTCTAACTCACAATAGATTGTAGACATCTCTGGTTATATCAAGCTAATGTTTGTTTCATTTTCTTACTGAGCCAGATATTATACAGCTACTGTAGATATCTATTTCTTTTTTCTTTCGCACGACCGTATGTTACAGAGAACACCCGCCAGGTAAGTATTACCCTCATGACTTAGGAAGTTGACTGAGCTGCTGGCCGGAAACATGTGTCAGTGAGCACAATACATCAACCCTCCTCATTTTCACTTCCTGTCCTCACTTTCTTCTTACTGTCTCTAGTCTTCATGAATTATTTGATGCGTTGTAGACATTTACATGTGGGGAAAGCTTGGCCATCCACATGATGGTGAACTGTTCTATGACTTCAACATCACGTATATCAGTACATTACATCTTTAATTTGTTGTTTCTCAGATGATCAAACGAATCAACCAACATTCAACTCTGATAAATTAGAAGTGATGCTCACATAATATTTGTAAACAAAACTATAATCCAGACATATCCTGGCCTTACATGATGGGACGTTTGGCAAGTAATCACATTAACAGAGGTGTTCAAGCGTCCATTTATCGGGAGAAAGTATTTTCCCAGTATTAGACAAGCAAACAAATGACAGTCGAACTAACTTATTACGAGCGAGGACCGCAAGGCCAGAGAGCTACGCAGCAAGAAGGGTCAGTGTACACTTCTGGGAACTGATGCAGACTCTCTCTCTCTCTCTCTCTCTCTCTCTCTCTCTCTCTCTCTCTCTCTCTCTCTCTCTCTCTCTCTCTCTCTCTCTCTCTCTCTCTGACGCTGCCCTCATTAATGTTAAAAAAAACTCGAGGAGGGGAAACATGAGCTTCACATGAGTATATCAGACATACATAATGTACTCAAGCCCACTGTTTACATATACTTATGCAGCCTGGGAACGGCGTCGGACTCGGCCGGAAGCAGTGATGTGTTGAGGTGAGGCCAGCCAGCGTCGGTCTGCCTCACCTGCAGCAGACCAGCACCAGGTCGGTCCTCACGAGGCACGTCAACTGCGCACATGATTCCATCCACGTATGACCTTCTTGACCTCTCTCTCTCTCTCTCTCTCTCTCTCTCTCTCTCTCTCTCTCTCTCTCTCTCTCTCTCTCTCTCTCTCTCTCTCTCTCATGATGATGATGACGGGAGAGAGTTCATGTGTGTACATATCGTGGCCGAGCAAGACTATAGACGGCATCCATAGCTTAATAAGTTTCGTGATAAATGTTGAAGATCTTGCCACCATTGTGGGACTGACAGCCAACCTTGTGCCGCCTGCCAACATACAACAGCCAACCTCGTACCGCCTGCCAACATACAACAGCCAACCTCGTACCGCCTGCCAACATACAACACAACAACCCCAGGTGTCGAAATCTTCAAAAATGTTTTACGAAAAAGGATATCGTGACGAAAGGAAAATATGGGCGTAACCAGAAGCAGTGAAGAGTACGTAAGAGGCCTGGAGGAGGCTTGGCTGATGCACAAGTCATGGTGAGTCTATAGCAGGAAAACAGTGTCAACCTGCGTCAGCGAACGTGCGGCTCCACCAAGATGAGGTTGGCTGAGGTAATGGAGATCACAAGAACAGAAAGAAAGTATTTACGTCGTAAGTTCCTGGAAATATTTAATGAAACAAATCGTTCCTTGAAGTTCATTTATGACCTCGGACTGGAAAGATTCGTCCATGTTTATAGTACTTCAGGAAAATATGATTATTGATGATAAATGGTTAATCATCAATGGTGAGTGGTTAATGCTCATCAATAAAGAATTATTGATATTTGATTACCACAATGATAATTGACTAACGACTAATGATGAATGATTATCAATGATTAATGATTAACTATGGATGATGATTGGTAATAGTAACAAGTGATTAATGATTAACGATTAGAAATCAACAGTCTTAACAAAGTCTATTTCATTCTGATCCAGAAGTTGTTGTTAAGGTGGTATGGATGAAGACGATACTGCTGTATACTGCCACAGACGCTGGGGTGTGTCACGTGAAGTTGTACCCTCGCCCCTGGCACGGGAGGATAACTCTTGTCAACGACAGTACGACTGTATAACACGACGATACGATCCTTGAATACGAGTTTACGACCTTTAAACACTACGACTATAGCAAATTATAACTTTTGCTCTGAACTTGACGGTCATACAACCCTTGATCTCGACGGTACAACTCTCGATAACGAAGGTACGAAGCTTGAGCATGACGGAGACTCCTGGGTGGACGTAATGCCCTAGTGCGACCTTTGACCTGAACCTGGAGAGTCTTAGGTCAAAACCAGGTCAACGTACGCAAGGGTCGTACTATCGTGCTGGCGAGAGGTAGTGTGGCGTGTTCAAGCGTCGCAACACTGCAGCAACAAGACAATAACAACAAACAAATAAGACAATAACAACAACAGTAATAATGATTAATAAAAAGACAATTTTTCGTTTTTAAGAAGTAGAGTCAAAATAAAGTTCTGAATATTTACTGTAGAGAAATAAAAAGATGAATTCAAGAAAAGTTCGAAAATGTGTGGCACTCAGTGTAGGTAGAGATTGTACGTGCACATGAAGGAACACTAATGTAGGTCTTCACGGGAGTAGTGTCGTGGACTGAACAAGTCAAACATTATACACAGCACAACTGGGAGGAAGCCAGGGGCCCCGCACATGGGGAAGGCCTCCCCCGTACTGCCAAGGACTGGGGTGTCTGGGGGTTCCTCCCCCAGACACGCCGTCGTCTGGGCGAGAAGTAAGGAGGGAGGGTGTCGTACATTTAGGGTCGAGGGGAAAAGTGTGTCATCATCACCATCATTATCACTGGCGCAGTTGAGAACGTTGGAAAGGGACTGTTCGTGTAGTGTGGCATCGGATCTGTGTCAAGGGTGGAGGAGGAGTGGTTTGCTCGTTGTTATAATACTGTGGGTGGAGGACGCGGGTACATGACGGGGGGAATTACTGCGACGTTTTTATGTATCGGAGACGACGGTCGGCGACCTACGCAGTAATCGTTCCGGTACCGTCGGTACGGGTGGCCTTGCCTCCCTTTCCTACTGTCATAGTGAGCTCTGCTGCTCAGGTGTGGCTGGTGTTGTGGTCAAGTATGTCTGGGATCGTGGGTCATGGATCTTGGGTCGACGCCTCCTCAGTGGTGACTTCTTTTCTTCTTTTTTCACGTTCGAAAATGCCTTTTTCCAATACCGTCCACCAGTCTTGCCTCACCATGGGTAAGGTACGGTACCGTCCACCAGTCTTGCCTCACCATGGGTAAGGTACGGTACCATCCACCAGTCTTGCCTCACCATGGGTAAGGTACGGTACCGTCCACCAGTCTTGCCTCACCATGGGTAAGGTACGGTACCGTCCACCAGTCTTGCCTAACCATGGGTAAGGTACGGTACCGTCCACCAGTCTTGCCTCACCATGGGTAAGGTACGGTACCGTCCACCAGTCTTGCCTCACCGTTACTCATGCTTCTGTGAGAATGTGTATATTTGCTTGAGTGTGCTCATGTATGTGTGTGTCACGCACCTTCTGGGAAAAGACATCTGAAGTTCCACACAAGTGGAGGCATGGCCTGTATGTAAGACCATCTTGGGAAGACCAGGTGGAGGCATGGCCTGTATGTAAGACCATCTTGGGAAGACCAGGTGGAGGCATGGCCTGTATGTAAGACCATCTTGGGAAGACCAGGTGGAGGCATGGCCTGTATGTAAGACCATCTTGGGAAGACCAGGTGGAAGCATGGCCTGTATGTAAGACCATCTTGGGAAGACCAGGTGGAGGCATGGCCTGTATGTAAGACCATCTTGGGAAGACCAGGTGGAAGCATGGCCTGTATGTAAGGTCATCTTAGGAAGAAGCAAAATTCGTGTCGACTTCCAGCAGGTGTGTGTGTGTGGGGGAGGGTGGAGGGGTTTGGCCCCAGGATGGTCTTGACCAATCATATACACTGCACAAGTTTATCGTTGAGTTGGAGAGTAAAGAGATGAAGGTTGTGAGAAGATATGAGACTCAGGTGATGAGGAGAGATTGTCACCTGACGTGTCAGATGTTCTGTGAATACTTCCCTCATATTCTCAAGTTCCTCACAGTAATGACGTGAATATATTTATGAGCGGGTTTCCCCGTCGCTGGTGACACAAGGCAACATTATGACTTGTAAGATACGTACCTGTCCTCCTCCCCTCCCCTACCCCTACCCCAGTCCTGATGATAACATTTCTTATCTCCTTTATCATAAGTTGGCATATTCTCACTTCATCTCCCGGGTCTGTGCAGTGGGCTGCAATTTATGTATCATTACCTTAATATCATCTTAGTATTATCATCCTATTATCGTATTACTTTTATCTTCATACGAAGTATTCAGTAAATTTTATCCACTGTTGATTTGTCAAATATTTTTTTCTTCGTTTTGGATAAAGTAGTTTTCATGTCACTCTTGACAAAACATATCTCATGAGGCTCACTCCTCATGACTCACACTTGTGCACAGTCTATATTAGTCTTGGTGTACGAGACTTCCAGCTTAGCGTGGCGCATCTTGCACACTTCCCGTGACTAGTGTGTGTGTGTGTGTGTGTGTGTGTGTGTGTGTGTGTATGTCTGGCGACGCGAAGGGTCGGGCTGGGCCGTCGCCAGTGGTGGAGCAACCACGATCTTACGCCCACCACCACTACCACAACCATCACAACTACCACCACCATTGCCACAACCACTACCACTACCAACATCACCGCCACCACCACTACCACCACCACCACCACCACCACTACTATCACCAACACTACCACCACCACTACCACCACCACTGTTATCCAACACAATATTCTTAGAACATTAGAACATAGTTAAAAAAAAAAAAGGCAGTATTATGTCTTGGTCAAGGATTATCATCTCTCTCTCTCTCTCTCTCTCTCTCTCTCTCTCTCTCTCTCTCTCTCTCTCTCTCTCTCTCTCTCTCTCTCTCTCTCTCTCTCTCTCTCTCTCTCTCTATCTATCTGTCTATCTATCTCAATCCCTAAGTCAAGGAAGCTAGTACGTAGCGTATGGAACATTTAGAAACCTATAAATGTGATTTTTTAATAAGAATAAACAAAAGTAAAGAAAATGCAACAAATAAAACCTATGTATGATACATCATAATATACAGTCGATTACATGTGATATGATATATTACAGTATACTAGTGTCTTCTAAACCTATCAAGATAGTTCATCATACTCTTACCATACCCGCAGGTGACCTGATCATTACTCTGACCTAAGACCATAAAATCACAATTATGTGATGAAGGTCACTCGGGGATCGTCGTAATGAAGGTCACTCAAGGGTCATCATAGCATCATACACTTGAAAATTATTCTGGGTTAGTGAAGGTCAATGATGACCCATTCATGAGGGACCATTGGAAATCAACCATCAATCTGGGGTCATTGAAGGTCAGACTACTTGTTAGTTCTGCCTAAAGGTCATAGAAAAGTTTGCTAACAACAGTGTAAGGTTGAGAAGGTCAGTAGTTAAGATCAGGGAAAGGTGAGACGCCAGAGGATCCGGGAGAGAGCCGGGGCTGGTCCGGGGAAGTTCCATGGCCGGGAGCCGGACGCGGAACAAGCCGCAGGTGAAGGGAGTGTGCTGGGCGCCAGGTGAAGGGAGTGTGCTGGGCGCCAGGTGAAGGGAGTGTGCTGGGCGCCAGGTGAAGGGAGTGTGCTGGGCGCCAGGTGAAGGGAGTGTGCTGGGCGCCAGGTGAAGGGAGTGTGCTGGGCGCCAGGTGAAGGGAATCGTCGGGAGGCCTGCTGGGTATACTATCACCACCACTACCACCACCACCACTACTACTGCTACTTTTACTTCAGCTGGTCTTGATAGTTGGCCTCTGGTACATTATAAACTGCTGTATTATCAAATGGTCTTGTTCGAGCGTCGAGACAACTACCAAAACTTGCATGTGTCTGTCACAAACTGCCATTAACACCATCATGATCATGACAACGACGACCATTACCTCACTGCCACCACTCGCGTTGTCTCCAGGAATCCCTGGTGGCACTGCCAATGACCACAGCCTGGCACCGGCGCCAACGAGAGACACTGACGTACGGCTCCCTGGCCACTGAACATACACACATACACAGCTTGCCAAGAGCTATTTCAGAGGCCACCATCATGGCACGAAACTGGCATCTGAGGAGACCAGGGGGGAGTGCCAGGAAGGGGGAATGCCAGGGAGGGAGAAGGGGTTGCCAAGGAGGAGGGGTTGCCAGGGAGGAGGGAGTGCAGGGGGATATGAGTACATCCACGTTTCTGTCGCTGTGCTCCGACGACGGCAAGCTACTGGCGACGCCAGGTCGGAGTCCCACACCAAGAGGGAGGGAGGGAGCGGTCCCAAGAGGGGGAGGGGGGTGCTGCCACCATGAGGGAGGGAGGGATGGAGGGAGGAAGGGAGGGGTGCTATTCCTGAGTATTGTGTAAGGTACACCGTTGCTTCAGGTTAAGAGTCGTCCTCCTCCTACATATCTGCCACTGTGGCGTCACTGTTCATTGTGCGCTTCCCGTCGCCCTCCTCGTGAGCATCGTGCCTCACAGCTCGGCTTCATGTGTCGCCCTGCTTCCTTCCACCTTGTTGTCATCTGCAGAATGTTGTCATCATGCTGGTTAATTCCTTCTTGTGTTTACTTTTCATCTGTTCAAACCGAATTCTTTTTCTTTTCATTTACGCCAAGAATTTGTTTCATCATTAAGTTGACACAGCTGGCTCGGTAGAGCATGTGATGATGTTCTTAAATCAAAATATTATATGATCATTAATTTTGGAGATTCACAAGTGGATGTGATGTTTACCTCTGTAAGGTACATTACCAGCAATGGTTCCTTGTTACTGATCTTCTTCACATCACTCCACACAACGTCATACCACTGGACACTTCGTCACATCATGTAAATGAAACCGCTCTAAGTAACATCACTAGAGCATGATGTCACGAGGGGCGCCAGGCTGCTGATATCATCAAATTATGATGTCTGTGATGTCGCCAGGGGAGCTGAGCTGCTACCATGTCATGATGACCTCAGAGGATGTGGGCTTCTGACATCATGATGATGATGTCAGTCCCGGTAGTGCTACGCCAGGTCCATCTCCTCGGCGTCAGCCATGTACTGACAGCAGTGCCGTCCTCCCTCGACCTGTCACTCACCAGTGAGTCCTTCAGGAGTCCTGCAGGGGCTAGAGGGCCCCTGAGGGACGTCCAGGGACCCGTTTAGAGCCCACATGGGCCTGCCATCATTGCAGTCTACCTCTCCCCCTACCAGCTCCCAGCCCTGAAGGAGGAATACGGATTGGGGATTACCCACTCCGGCGTCATGTGTATTTTGGTGGGCCTCGCTCAGGGGAAGGGCGTCGCTTGATGTGTCTGGTCCTCCTCTCTCTCTCTCTCTCTCTCTCTCTCTCTCTCTCTCTCTCTCTCTCTCTCTCTCTCTCTCTCTCTCTCTCTCTGCCCGAAGCACCTACATTTCGTCACCATCTACGCCACAGTTACTGGTATTGTGGGAATTACATAACCGGGGAATTTTACCGTAGCCTTCACTGTGTTACACGGAAGTTAGTTGTTCTGGTTGTGGGGATAAAAAAGAAACTGTCAGTGACTTGCATCATGTTATCAGAGTTGGTCAGTGTTGGTTTGTTCTCTCATATGTTCATGAGGTAACTGTTCGACCTCCTGCTTTACGCACCGACCAAAATAAATTGTGTGGAATAATTTCATTTCTTTTTTTCTATGCATTCCTTTATCTTTGTCTGTCTTTGTGTTTGTAGCTATTTTCTCTCCTCACTTTTCTTACGCGTGGAGTCACTTGCTTTTGTATCTAACTTTCTTTATGTACCATAGTGTGTCCCTACTGACGTATGTACTACAGTGTGTCCCTACTGACGTATGTACCATAGCGTGTCCCTACTGACGTATGTACCATAGTGTGTCCCTACTGACGTATGTACTACAGTGTGTCCCTACTGACGTATGTACCATAGTGTGTCCCTACTGACGTATGTACCATAGTGTGTCCCTACTGACGTATGTACCATAGTGTGTCCCTACTGACGTATGTACCATAGTGTGTCCCTACTGACGTATGCACCATAGTGTGTCCCTACTGACGTATGTACTACAGTGTGTCCCTACTGACGTATGTACCATAGCGTGTCCCTACTGACGTATGTACCATAGTGTGTCCCTACTGACGTATGTACTACAGTGTGTCCCTACTGACGTATGTACCATAGTGTGTCCCTACTGACGTATGTACCATAGTGTGTCCCTACTGACGTATGTACCATAGTGTGTCCCTACTGACGTATGTACCATAGTGTGTTCCTACTGACGTATGTACCATAGTGTGTTCCTACTGACGTATGTGCCATAGTGTGTCCCTACTGACGTATGTACTACAGTGTGTCCCTACTGACTTATGTACCATAGCATGTCCCTACTGGCGTATGTACCATAGTGTGTCCCTACTGACGTATGTACCATAGTGTGTTCCTACTGACGTATGTACCATGGTGTGTCCCTACTGACGTATGTACTACAGTGTGTCCCTACTGACGTATGTACCATAGTGTGTCCCTACTGACGTATGTACCATAGTGTGTCCCTACTGACGTATGTACCATAGTGTGTCCCTACTGACGTATGTAGTCAGGGAATGCATGTCTCGGCCTTACTCTCGGCTGTTCATATTAAGATGAACGCTCTAAACGCTCTCTCTCTCTCTCTCTCTCTCTCTCTCTCTCTCTCTCTCTCTCTCTCTCTCTCTCTCTCTCTCTCTCTCTCTCTCTCTCTCTCTCTCTCTCTCTCTCTCTCCGGTCATGTAACCTGCTGTATAGCATATTTATGGTCTATTATCTTCTTGTGGTTGTGACACTTGGCTTTATATACGAGAGACCTTGGGAGACGAGATGACTGACCCAAGGTCAAGATGAGAACTGTAAATCAAGAAATTATTTGTCGTCTTCTTAATACTAAACTTCTGACGTGTGGGAGAGGAAATGTTAGTAAACAGAAACACTCTGGGAGTGTAATATGGCGGGAGAAATGAAAACAAAAGACTTGTACAAAACCTTAGAACGTTCTTCAAGACTCACATGACACTGTGGCTGTGGGGGTGGAGGGGGGGGGGGACCATGCTTGTAGGGGTAAGGGCAACACCATGCCTGGAGGGGCAACACCATGCCTGGAGGAGGCAACACCATGCCTGGAGGGGCAACACCATGCCTGGAGGAGGCAACACCATGCCTGGAGGGGCAACACCATGCCTGGAGGGGCAACACCATGCCTGGAGGAGGCAGCACCATGCCTGGAGGGGCAACACCATGCCTGGAGGAGGCAACACCATGCCTGGAGGGGCAACACCATGCCTGGAGGGGCAACACCATGCCTGGAGGAGGCAACACCATGCCTGGAGGAGGCAACACCATGCCTGGAGTAGGCAACACCATGCCTGGAGGAGGCAACACCATGCCTGGAGGAGGCAACACCATGCCTGGAGGAGGCAACACCATGCCTGGAGTAGGCAACACCATGCCTGGAGGGGCAACACCATGCCTGGAGTAGGCAACACCATGCCTGGAGGGGCAACACCATGCCTGGAGGGGCAACACCATGCCTGGAGGGGCAACACCATGCCTGGAGGAGGCAGCAACATGCCTGGAGGAGGGCACAACAGCTATGTACTGTGTGTGTGAGGTTACCAGGTGCTTGTCACATGTTGTAGTACACAAAGACACAGTCATATAACACACACACACACACACACACACACACACACACACACACACACACACACACACACACACACACACACACACACACACACACACACACACACACACACACATACGTATGTCAACTAATGGTTCATTCACAAATTCCCTGTTGTTATCAATGTTATCAGTGGCAGGTTTCCCGCTAGAACGACGTGGGTTGGGGAATTACGTCTGACGTCATCATGGGGCTCACGAGCCTAGATTATTGGTCATGAGAGAGTGGGGGATGGGGTGGGAGATGTAGGTAGCGGGGTGGGCAGATCTAGCATGGCGTGAAGGAAGTGAGAGATTAACATTGATATTGGTACCTGCTCGCCTGGTCCTGGTACCTGCATGGTACTAGGGAACACCTGGTACTTGAAAGTAGCTAGGTAAGAGGAAGGTTTATACCTTGGTCCACACACGGGGGGTGGGGGGGGGGGGAGACCCATGACATGATGCACACACGGGGACGCATGACGTGGTCCACACACAGGGGACCCAGCAGAGTGGCTGTGACCTCCAGTATGAAGCAGCTGAGGTTGTAGAGTAGAGGAAGTTGGTTACGGAGGAGGTTGGGCACTTGTAACAGTGTTGCTCTTATCACATCACTTGCGGGCTCACCTCGTACTGTACTGCATTGACGTCACTCGCTATCGTCAGAGCTACAGTAATCATCTTTACCAAGACAAATGCTCAGCAGCATTATGTTCCCAGCTTTTGTGACGTATTTCACGGAGAGAATGGTCGGTGGCCTCCAGGGGAGATTAATAAGGACTTTGTTTTTGAATCTTTACCATCAGGGGCAAGTTAGAGAGTGTATGACTCTGCAATATATATGTATATATATATATATATATGTCACCTTTTCATGTCATTGTTTATTATCATGTAGGAGTCAATGAAACAAACAATAGAAAGTTGATCTAAACTGTCACTTGTCATTCTCGGTCATGCTGTTTTGATGTGCAGAAGCTTGCATTGTATTTGCTTAAGTTTGCTGTAAATCTGGGTATTTTGATTGGCACACAATCACACACACACACATCCATGCCTGCATGCAAGCATAGCCACAAACATTCACACATACTGTGTAAGAGATGGGGCCTGAGTGCAGAACTCCTCTACCTAATGTCCAAATAATTTGCTTTGCTTATGACCAGCTTCATATGCTTTCTTGATTAAGTTTTATTTGAAATGTACTCCATGGTCCTTTTTCACATGATAATTGTGCTGTGATGTGTAAACTTAGTTTTTCATCTTAAGTATGTAAGCCATTTGTCTGACCACTGCTGCCTTATGTCTCATATTTCTGCAGTATTTTGATCTCCCTGTTACCCTGTGTGTGTGGGTATGTCTATGTGTGTGATGATTAGAATATGATAGTGTCTCTTTCTTCTTCAAATGGCCTCTGTTTCTCTTGAACTGGAGTGGCACCCCAACATTATTAAGATACAAGGTTCTATATATATATATATATATATATATATATGTATATATGTATGTATATATATATATATATATATATATATATATATATATATAAGGGAGCGGGGGGCTGGAAATCCTCCCCTCTCGTTTTTTTTATTTTTTTAATTTTCCAAAAGAAGGAACAGAGAAGAGGGCCAGGTGAGGATATTCCCTCAAAGGCCCAGTCCTCTGTTCTTAACGCTACCTCGCTATTGCGGGAAATAGCGAATAGTATGAAAAAAAAAAAATATATATATATATATATATATATATATATATATATATATATATATATATATATATATATATCTTTTTTTTTTTTTTTTTTTTTTTTTTTTTATACTTTGTCGCTGTCTCCCGCGTTTGCGAGGTAGCGCAAGGAAACAGACGAAAGAAATGGCCCAACCCCCCCCCCCCCCATACACATGTACATACACACGTCCACACACGCAAATATACATACCTACACAGCTTTCCATGGTTTACCCCAGACGCTTCACATGCCTTGATTCACTCCACTGACAGCACGTCAACCCCTGTATACCACATCGCTCCAATTCACTCTATTCCTTGCCCTCCTTTCACCCTCCTGCATGTTCAGGCCCCGATCACTCAAAATCTTTTTCACTCCATCTTTCCACCTCCAATTTGGTCTCCCTCTTCTCCTCGTTCCCTCCACCTCCGACACATATATCCTCTTGGTCAATCTTTCCTCACTCATTCTCTCCATGTGCCCAAACCATTTCAAAACACCCTCTTCTGCTCTCTCAACCACGCTCTTTTTATTTCCACACATCTCTCTTACCCTTACGTTACTTACTCAATCAAACCACCTCACACCACACATTGTCCTCAAACATCTCATTTCCAGCACATCCATCCTCCTGCGCACAACTCTATCCATAGCCCACGCCTCGCAACCATACAACATTGTTGGAACCACTATTCCTTCAAACATACCCATTTTTGCTTTCCGAGATAATGTTCTCGACTTCCACACATTTTTCAAGGCTCCCAAAATTTTCGCCCCCTCCCCCACCCTATGATCCACTTCCGCTTCCATGGTTCCATCCGCTGACAGATCCACTCCCAGATATCTAAAACACTTCACTTCCTCCAGTTTTTCTCCATTCAAACTCACCTCCCAATTGACTTGACCCTCAACCCTACTGTACCTAATAACCTTGCTCTTATTCACATTTACTCTTAACTTTCTTCTTCCACACACTTTACCAAACTCAGTCACCAGCTTCTGCAGTTTCTCACATGAATCAGCCACCAGCGCTGTATCATCAGCGAACAACAACTGACTCACTTCCCAAGTTCTCTCATCCCCAACAGACTTCATACTTGCCCCTCTTTCCAGGACTCTTGCATTTACCTCCCTAACAACCCCATCCATAAACAAATTAAACAACCATGGAGACATCACACACCCCTGCCGCAAACCTACATTCACTGAGAACCAATCACTTTCCTCTCTTCCTACACGTACACATGCCTTACATCCTCGATAAAAACTTTTCACTGCTTCTAACAACTTGCCTCCCACACCATATATTCTTAATACCTTCCACAGAGCATCTCTATCAACTCTATCATATGCCTTCTCCAGATCCATAAATGCTACATACAAATCCATATACATATATTAGAAAGGATCACACTTTTACTCGTGATCAAGATATTCCTATGAGTCCACGGGGAAAATGAAACATGATAAGTTCCCAAGTGCACTTTCGTGTAATAATCACATCATCAGGGGAGACACAAGAGAGAAATATAACAGTCAGTTGATATACAACGAATAGACATAGCTAGGACGCCATTTGGTAAACAATCGCATATATATATATATATATATATATATATATATATATATATATATATATATATATATATATCATGAGAGGCAAGTGTTTTGGGAGCAGCTAAATGAGTGTGTTAGCGGTTTTGATGCACGAGACCGGGTTATAGTGATGGGTGATTTGAATGCAAAGGTGAGTAATGTGGCAGTTGAGGGAATAATTGGTATGCATGGGGTGTTCAGTGTTGTAAATGGAAATGGTGAAGAGCTTGTAGATTTATGTGCTGAAAAAGGACTGATGATTGGGAATACCTGGTTTAAAAAGCGAGATATACATAAGTATACTTATGTAAGTAGGAGAGATGGCCAGAGAGCGTTATTGGATTACGTGTTAATTGACAGGCGCGCGAAAGAGAGACTTTTGGATGTTAATGTGCTGAGAGGTGCAACTGGAGGGATGTCTGATCATTATCTTGTGGAGGCTAAGGTGAAGATTAGTATGGGTTTCCAGAAAAGAGGAGTGAATGTTGGGGTGAAGAAGGTGGTGAGAGTAAGTGAGCTTGGGAAGGAGACCTGTGTGGGGAAGTACCAGGAGAGACTGTGTACAGAATGGAAAAAGGTGAGAACAATGGAAGTAAGGGGAGTGGGGGAGGAATGGGATGTATTTAGGGAATCAGTGATGGATTGCGCAAAAGATGCTTGTGGCATGAGAAGAGTGGGAGGTGGGCTGTTTAGAAAGGGTAGTGAGTGGTGGGATGAAGAAGTAAGAGTATTAGTGAAAGAGAAGAGAGAGGCATTTGGACGATTTTTGCAGGGAAAAAATGCAATTGAGTGGGAGAAGTATAAAAGAAAGAGACAGGAGGTCAAGAGAAAGGTGCAAGAGGTGAAAAAAGGGCAAATGAGAGTTGGGGTGAGAGACTATCAGTAAATTTTAGGGAGAATAAAAAGATGTTCTGGAAGGAGGTAAATAGGGTGCGTAAGACAAGGGAGCAAATGGGAACTTCAGTGAAGGGCGCAAATGGGGAGGTGATAACAAGTAGCGGTGATGTGAGAAGGAGATGGAATGAGTATTTTGAAGGTTTGTTGAATGTGTCTGATGACAGAGTGGCAGATATAGGGTGTTTTGGTCGAGGTGGTGTGCAAAGTGAGAGGGTTAGGGAAAATGATTTGGTAAACAGAGAAGAGGTAGTAAAGCTTTGCGGAAGATGAAAGCCGGCAAGGCAGCAGGTTTGGATGGTATTGCAGTGGAATTTATTAAAAAAGGGGGTGACTGTATTGTTGACTGGTTGGTAAGGTTATTTAATGTATGTATGACTCATGGTGAGGTGCCTGAGGATTGGCGGAATGCGTGCATAGTGCCATTGTACAAAGGCAAAGGGGATAAGAGTGAGTGCTCAAATTACAGAGGTATAAGTTTGTTGAGTATTCCTGGTAAATTATATGGGAGGGTATTGATCGAGAGGGTGAAGGCATGTACAGAGCATCAGATTGGGGAAGAGCAGTGCGGTTTCAGAAGTGGTAGAGGATGTGTGGATCAGGTGTTTGCTTTGAAGAATGTATGTGAGAAATACTTAGAAAAGCAAATGGATTTGTATGTAGCATTTATGGATCTGGAGAAGGCATATGATAGAGTTGATAGAGATGCTCTGTGGAAGGTATTAAGAATATATGGTGTGGGAGGCAAGTTGTTAGAAGCAGTGAAAAGTTTTTATCGAGGATGTAAGGCATGTGTACGTGTAGGAAGAGAGGAAAGTGATTGGTTCTCAGTGAATGTAGGTTTGCGGCAGGGGTGTGTGATGTCTCCATGGTTGTTTAATTTGTTTATGGATGGGGTTGTTAGGGAGGTAAATGCAAGAGTCCTGGAAAGAGGGGCAAGTATGAAGTCTGTTGGGGATGAGAGAGCTTGGGAAGTGAGTCAGTTGTTGTTCGCTGATGATACAGCGCTGGTGGCTGATTCATGTGAGAAACTGCAGAAGCTGGTGACTGAGTTTGGTAAAGTGTGTGGAAGAAGAAAGTTGAGAGTAAATGTGAATAAGAGCAAGGTTATTAGGTACAGTAGGGGTGAGGGTCAAGTCAATTGGGAGGTGAGTTTGAATGGAGAAAAACTGGAGGAAGTGAAGTGTTTTAGATATCTGGGAGTGGATCTGTCAGCGGATGGAACCATGGAAGCGGAAGTGGATCATAGGGTGGGGGAGGGGGCGAAAATCTTGGGAGCCTTGAAAAATGTGTGGAAGTCGAGAACATTATCTCGGAAAGCGAAAATGGGTATGTTTGAGGGAATAGTGGTTCCAACAATGTTGTATGGTTGCGAGGCGTGGGCTATGGATAGAGATGTGCGCAGGAGGATGGATGTGCTGGAAATGAGATGTTTGAGGACAATGTGTGGTGTGAGGTGGTTTGATCGAGTAAGTAACGTAAGGGTAAGAGAGATGTGTGGAAATAAAAAGAGCGTGGTTGAGAGAGCAGAAGAGGGTGTTTTGAAATGGTTTGGGCACATGGAGAGAATGAGTGAGGAGAGATTGACCAAGAGGATATATGTGTCGGAGGTGGAGGGAACGAGGAGAAGAGGGAGACCAAATTGGAGGTGGAAAGATGGAGTGAAAAAGATTTTGTGTGATCGGGGCCTGAACATGCAGGAGGGTGAAAGGAGGGCAAGGAATAGAGTGAATTGGAGTCATGTGGTATACAGGGGTTGACGTGCTGTCAGTGGATTGAATCAAGGCATGTGAAGCGTCTGGGGTAAACCATGGAAAGCTGTGTAGGTATGTATATTTGCGTGTGTGGACGTGTGTATGTACATGTGTATGGGGGGGGGGGGGGTTGGGCCATTTCTTTCGTCTGTTTCCTTGCGCTACCTCGCAAACGCGGGAGACAGCGACAAAGTATAAAAAAAAAAAAAAAAAAAAAATATATATATATATATATATATATATATATATATATATATATATATATATATATATATATATTGGTATCACATTAGCAAGCTCTCAATCACTTGGGGTTTTCCCGAAGAAAAGAGCTACTGGAATGATCAGGTGTGAGCTTCAGTCTCTCCCTTGTAATCTTTTCCTTGTTCCCAGATACAACCTATCAGGTGATGATGATACAGATAATGATGGTTATTCTGATAGTGATGATGATGATGATGATGATCAGTGGAAGGCATTATTCATCGCAGGATGGAGGAGTAGGTGACCTCAAGGATCTCACTCTTTATCGTTTCCTGGGATATCCACTGAACAAACCAAGGAGCGAACGCATCAAGTTTTACAATGAATCAAAAACCTTTTGACGTCTGCACAAGCAGGTACCCATTTCCCCCCCCGCCCACCCTCACCCTCCGCCATGCCCTTCGCTGCCCAGCACTCTAGTGACAAGAGAGATAAGGAACGTCAGTTATCACTGCTTGGAAGTGAGCGTTATCATGGAGGTCTGGCGATAAACCTTGACAATGTCTTGGAACTGCACGTGTGTCAGCACAGACCGACTGACCTCCCGTGTACCGTGGCTACCACCGGCGACACAAGGTCAGAATGGGTCATGACCGGGGGGGGTTATTGTGGGGGAGAGGGAGTGGGGGAAGCCTCATCTATCTCTCTCTTCATGTGTTTGAGGCATCGACCTGCTACTGACCCATCACCAGATACTGACAACACCATCACCTGACACTGACAACACCTGACTATCACCACCATCACCTGACACTGACAGCGACATACTTATATAATTTTTCCATATATCATTATATTTCCATATCACATTATACTCGGAGTATATATGGGCTATTGTTATATCTTTTTTCATACGTATTCGCCATCTCGCGCGTTAGCGAGGTAGCGTTAAGAAGAGTGAGCCTCACAGGGAATATCCTCACCTCGTATGAAGTGCTGTTGTGATGACTTGAAAGATACATATAATTTTATGTGTTAAAGTTACATAGGCAAAAACATATAAACGCAGTTATGCATATAAGAACACATTGGTTCTCGTCAATACTCATATAATTAGCTATATGTAATCATACGCCCGTTTCAGCTACGTACGCATTTCTCGATCAGCTAGAAGGAAGGGATGAGCACCAAGGTTGGGTGTGGGCAGATTGCTACGCCCAGGATTCGAACTCGGGCATGCTCGCGCGTGACTCATGGTGTGTGTGTGTGTGTGTGTGTGTGTGTGTGTGTGTGTGTGTGTGTGTGTGTGTGTGTGTGTGTGTGTGTATGAACGTTACCATGTGGTGTGGTGTGGGAAGGCGAGACCATGGCTGGCTTTCCTCCCGGGGGATCAGGCCACATCACCACACACACACGTGTACCAGTTCAAGATCTCATGAATGAAGTGTGGACCACGTTCAAAAAAAAAATCTGCTGTTATCTTGAAGATAACAGCAGCTGCCCCAGCGATGTTATCTAAGTGCCACGCCCCCCACCCTCACCCTCCCCAGGACTACTTCCGCTTGGGGAAAACACACACACACACACACACACACACACACACACACACACACACACACACACACACACAGCCAAGCTGTTGGGGTTCTGTTGATAACTGGTGGACATGACCAGAAAGGAGTCAACATGCTACACAGAGTGTAACGCCAGGATGATGTAAACATGAGTACACAGACAGTTCTTGTACCATGATGACGACATATGGACCACTGCATGAGGATGACCCCTTCCCAACGTATACCGTCGACATATGAGGCCAACAAGGAAGGAATCACATGATATCATCTCGTTATCAGCAACTCTGCATCACGATGATAAGAAAGATAACAGGTGATTCCATGATACATTTCGTGGTATGACATTGTATTGCCGTGACCCCAACAGCTGTAACCAGACAAGCTCGGAAAGTTGTCTAATTCGTCCTGAGATAAGATACAAAGTTCGTTCTGATTAATGGTTCCAACACACAAGAGATGGACGACGCATTACATGTCCATAAGGTTAGTTCTGTACTACTGGCTCTGGCACTGTGGCAGGTGGGAACTAAAGTGAACTCTGAGAATTTTTTGATATACAAGTAAAACTGTTAATTGTCTTCCGTGTAGATGTCTGAGTCTTTATGTGAGAACAACAAGCATTCACCATCTGCACAATGAAGCTAAACACTTCTACAACAGTCTTGCTTCACCATGTACGGCATCTGGTTCTATTCAACAGCACTAGACCCTCCCAACCAAACCACTTCATAATGAACTACTTATCCTTAAGTAGAAATAACAACTCGCCCCTCCCTCACACTCCACCAACATGTACTCGCTCATCCTCCCCCTATAACAAAAACAACATTAACGGCGCATATTTACACTCTAATAACCCGACAGGCACTAAACAACCCCTCCACAACCCACTCTTGACCTCCACTACACATTTGCCCATCTGAAACTATGCTTCCCATCCCAAACATTGTGAATATCACACAATATCAAATATATATATATATATATATATATATATATATATATATATATATATATATATATATATATATATATATATATATATATAATACTTTGTCTCTGTCTCCCGCGTTAGCGAGGTAGCGCAAAGAAACAAACGAAAGAATGGCCCAACCCACCCGCATGCACATGTATATACATACACGTCCACACGCGCACATATACATACCTATACATTTCAACGTATATATATATATATATATATATATATATATATATATATATATATATATATATATATATATATATATATATATACATATATATATATATAATTTTTTTTTTTTGTCGCTGTCTCCCGCGTTTGCGAGGTAGCGCAAGGAAACAGACGAAAGAAATGGCCCAACCCACCCCCATACTCATGTATATACATACGTCCCCACACGCAAATACACATACCTACACAGCTTTCCATGGTTTACCCCAGACGCTTCACATGCCTTGATTCAATCCGCTGACAGCACGTCAACCCCGGTATACCACATCGCTCCAATTCACTCTATTCCTTGCCCTCCTTTCACCCTCCTGCATGTTCAGGCCCCGATCACACAAAATCTTTTTCACTCCATCTTTCCACCTCCAATTTGGTCTCCCTCTTCTCCTCGTTCCCTCCACCTCCGACACATATATTCTCTTGGTCAATCTTTCCTCACTCATTCTCTCCATGTGCCCGAACCATTTCAAAACACCCTCTTCTGCTCTCTCAACCACGCTCTTTTTATTTCCACACATCTCTCTTACCCTTACGTTACTTACTCGATCAAACCACCTCACACTACACATTGTCCTCAAACATCTCATTTCCAGCACATCTATCCTCCTGCGCACAACTCTATCCATAGCCCACGCCTCGCAACCATACAACATTGTTGGAACCACTATTCCTTCAAACATACCCATTTTTGCTTTCCGAGATAATGTTCTTGACTTCCACACATTCTTCAAGGCTCCCAGAATTTTCGCCCCCTCCCCCATCCTATGATCCACTTCCGCTTCCATGGTTCCATCCGCTGCCAGATCCACTCCCAGATATCTAAGACACTTCACTTCCTCCAGTTTTTCTCCATTCAAACTCACCTCCCAATTGACTTGACCCTCAACCCTACTGTACCTAATAACCTTGCTCTTATTCACACACTTTACCAAACTCAGTCACCAGCTTCTGCAGTTTCTCACATGAATCAGCCACCAGCGCTGTATCATCAGCGAACAACAACTGACTCACTTCCCAAGCTCTCTCATCCCCAACAGACTTCATACTTGCCCCTCTTTCCAAAACTCTTGCATTCACCTCCCTAACAACCCCATCCATAAACAAATTAAACAACCATGGAGACATCACACACCCCTGCCGCAAACCTACATTCACTGAGAACCAATCACTTTCCTCTCTTCCTACACGTACACATGCCTTACATCCTCGATAAAAACTTTTCACTGCTTCTAACAACTTTCCTCCCACACCATATATTCTTAATACCTTCCACAGAGCATCTCTATCAACTCTATCATATGCCTTCTCCAGATCCATAAATGCTACATACAAATCCATTTGCTTTTCTAAGTATTTCTCACATACATTCTTATATATATATATATATATATATATATATATATATATATATATATATATATATATATATATATATATATATATATATATATATATATATATATATATATATATGTATGTATATATATATATATATATATATATATATATATATATATATATATATATATATATATATATATATATATATATATATATATATATATATATATATATATATATATATATATATATATATATATATATATATATATATATATATATATATATATATATATATATACAGACTTATACTTATATACACATGTACATAATTCATAATTGCTGCCTTTATTCATTCCCGTCGCCACCCCGCCACACCTGTCAATATATTTCTAGTCCCAGGAATGTGGAGGATTGGGAAGGTGGGTGGGGCAGCCCGGCCGTCACAGGACGTCCATTGTATACCTAAGATCCTTTCACCTGCCTTCAGGAGGGTCGCACCCCTCGACATCTCCGCTGTTGACCCACATTCTTCTTTTTTTCTGTCTCTTCTTCTTCTTCTTCTTCTTCTTCTTCTTCTTCTTCTTCTTCTTCTTCTTCTTCTTCTTCTTCTTCTTCTTCTTCTTCTTCTTCTTCTTCTTCTTCTTCTTCTTCTTCTTCTTCTTCTTCTTCTTCTTCTTCTTCTTCTTTCTTCTTCTTCTTCTTCTTCTTTTTTTCTTCTTCTTCTTCTTCTTCTTCTTCTTCTTCTTCTTCTTCTTCTTCTTCTTCTTCTTCTTCTTCTTCTTCTTCTCTGGGCATGATGACGGAGCTACGTCTTCCATCTGAATGGTCCTCAGGTTTTAGGGAATTGCTCTCCTCTTCAGGACTGTGGTAGAAGGTTCCCATGACCTCAAGTGTTTGCCTCTCTTATCTCCCATCAACATACTCCTCTCTTCTTATTCTGATACAGTTGCTCTCCCTCACTTGGAGCAATTTTTAGCACCAGCACAAGAAAATACTTTCACTCTTCAGCAGCAGGAACATCCACAACAGCTTCAGGATCATCAACAGCAGGATCAACAGCAGTAAGATTAACAGCAATAGGATCAACAACAGCAGGATTAACAGCAGCAGGATCAACAGTAGCAAGAAAAGTAGAATTAACCCAACAACCTATAGATTGCGTCTAGTCTCCCATTCTCCAGTGAGTTCCTCTGGGAGAATACAAAACTCCACTGCCGTTCTGCACCGGGTGCAGTAACCGCCATTGTTTTATCACACTTTTTCAGAGGGTTCTACAGGGTGGAAGCATAGCTCAGCAGCCGTTCTGCAGCCCCGATCTCAGTCACCTCCTTCATATCTTCCTTGCGGAGTTCCTTAGGGAGGCTGCATAGCCCCGCAGCCGTTCTGCAGCCCCGGTCTCAGTCACCGCCTTCATTCCTTCGTCAAGCATTTCCTGGTTTTGTGGGAACAGTTGTCTTGGGTAGCATTCCTCTAGCAGCAACAGCTGGGAGTGTGTTGCCCCTCAAGGCATGGACCAACGGTCGCTTCTCGCTGGTGGCACGGCGCTTGCTGGTGGTGGTAATGGTGGCATGGTGCTGCTGCTGGTGACTGTGGTGGCACAATGCTAGTGCTGGTGGTGGTAGTGTCATAGGATGTGACTTTCTTAATTACCCTTTCCTAACAGGTATCTTTTACCCACAACTTCCCCCAAGCGTCGACCTGTACAGATACAGGCATAAAAGTTTGATGGAGGCGAGAGAGCTCACGTGACCTGACCCGCCCTGTTATGGAGGATCTTATAACGAAGGAATATCCCAGTGGGTGAGGAGGAGCTTTCTGCTTTACTATCATGTCTCTCTCCACATAGATGAGAAGCTCAGGATACTAAGAGTCTCCTCCAGCAGATACCCACCCTATAGTCTATGAGGTCTGTGATCTGCTGTCCCTCCCATGCGCTTCCCAACCTCCTGCCCCGGACGAACCAGTGTTAACTCCAGCATCGGGGAAGGGCGGGGTTGGGGGGTTGGACGAACCTCCTTTACGAGGGTTTATTCTGGCTGGAGTGTTGTCAGCCATCCGGAACGACGACCCCTGTATTACCTGTATTAAGACAACGACTTCCTTCCTGGCACGACCCTTGAGGCACACTCGGGCATTCCTGTGATCGCCTCTAACCCCAGCGGTGATTAGTGAGCATCATCGTGTGTACCGGGGCGCGTCAGGCTTCCGGGGGACCCTGAGGTCCTGAAGACACGGGGGAAGGATAAGGGCTTGAGGTAGCCTGAGATGTGGCACGGCACACTAGCTGTCTAAGAGCAAGTTTACAGACGATATGATACAAAGATTTAACAATCTTAATGAAAACAGTTGTTTAAGAGTACTCTAGTGGGATGCCACTCGTCATAATGTATAAAACTCGTGTGCAAACGTTGTCTGAATGAGGCAAAGTATTCGTTCTTCAAAAAAGTTGTGAACATGAGGAATAATTTTCTAATATGTGGAGTCGAAAGTAACAACACAACACGTTTGAAATGAAGGAAAGACAATGATCATTCTTGAAACATGTTTGCCACAACATTCATCACCCATACCAAGTATTGTCTCACATCTCTTAACACGAGAGAAGGATGTTAACGTGTTTTTGTTGGTGTGTGTGTGTGTGTGTGTGTGTGTGTGTGTGTGTGTGTGTGTGTGTGTGTGTGTTTGTGTGTGTGTGTGTGTAAGTCTTTCCCGGATGCTAAGGTCACATATATAACGTGATGTGAGGGTGTGTGAGGGTGTGGGAGGGAGTGTAAGGGTGTGTGAGGTTGTGTGGGGGTGTGTGAGGATGTGTGAGGGTGTATGAGGGTGTGTGAGGGTGTGGAAGAGTTCAGGAGGAAGTGGGAGGGTGCGGGAAGAGCAGGAGAGGTGAAATAGACAAGGCAATCAGGTGCGATCCCCATCACCAGGTATAAGACATCATTCATTACTCTCCTCTCACTAAACATTGTTTGAACGATATCCTGCACTACGGCTGGACCACCAGTGTACACCACTCCAACAGACCTGGATGGACCAAGCAAGAGAACAACATAAACTGCACTGGTGAGATACAGTCAAGTCCCCAGCGCAGTAACATGGCAACCTACAAGTATCCTGGCAAAGGTGCATGCCAGAGATAACATCAAACATGAAAGATAACAAATTTAGTGATGATCAAGATATGGCAACGGAAGTCATGAACACGTGCAAAACAGTGTTCAAGATGACGCATGAAGAAAAAAAAGAAATTATAACGAAAATCATAAAGAATGACCACTGGTTGACGTGCACCACAGACTGATCCACCTCACCGCACTACACCACACCATAATACACTCAGCCAGCCACACTCTCCCCCTCACCAACTACTGCCTCGCTAACATAACTGACTTGCCCGAGCTGCCTAGTGCCATCCAGGCAACCAAAAAAATCAGCCCCACTCTATTATCTCCCAGCACGATCTGTTATCTCCCAGGACGGTCTATTATCTCCCAGAGCGACCTGTTATCTCCCAGGACGGTCTATTATCTCCCAGCACGATCTGTTATCTCCCAGGACGGTCTATTATCTCCCAGAGCGACCTGTTATCTCCCAGGACGGTCTATTATCTCCCAGCGCGATCTGTTATCTCCCAGGACGGTCTATTATCTCCCAGAGCGACCTGTTATCTCCCAGGACGGTCTATTATCTCCCAGCACGATCTGTTATCTCCCAGGACGGTCTATTATCTCCCAGCACGATCTGTTATCTCCCAGGACGGTCTATTATCTCCCAGCACGATCTGTTATCTCCCAGGACGGTCTATTATCTCCCAGCACGATCTGTTATCTCCCAGGACGGTCTATTATCTCCCAGCACGATCTGTTATCTCCCAGGACGGTCTATTATCTCCCAGCACGATCTGTTATCTCCCAGGACGGTCTATTATCTCCCAGCACGATCTGTTATCTCCCAGGACGGTCTATTATCTCCCAGCACGATCTGTTATCTCCCAGGACGGTCTATTATCTCCCAGCACGATCTGTTATCTCCCAGGACGGTCTATTATCTCCCAGCACGATCTGTTATCTCCCAGGACGGTCTATTATCTCCCAGCACGATCTGTTATCTCCCAGGACGGTCTATTATCTCCCAGCACGATCTGTTATCTCCCAGGACGGTCTATTATCTCCCAGCACGATCTGTTATCTCCCAGGACGGTCTATTATCTCCCAGAGCGACCTGTTATCTTCCAGGACGGTCTATTATCTCCCAGCACGATCTGTTATCTCCCAGGACGGTCTATTATCTCCCAGCACGATCTGTTATCTCCCAGGACGGTCTATTATCTCCCAGCACGATCTGTTATCTCCCAGGACGGTCTATTATCTCCCAGCACGATCTGTTATCTCCCAGGACGGTCTATCATCTCCCAGAGCGACCTGTTATCTTCCAGGACGGTCTATTATCTCCCAGCACGATCTGTTATCTCCCAGGACGGTCTATCATCTCCCAGAGCGACCTGTTATCTTCCAGGACGGTCTATTATCTCCCAGAGCGACCTGTTATCTTCCAGGACGGTCTATTATCTTCTATAACGGCCAACAATCTTCCACTAAATACCAGGACTCTGGTCTATCATCTCCCAGGACGAAATGTTATCTACCAGGAAGATGGTCTTTTATCTACAAGGACGAATCATTTTACCCAGGAGGGTGGTCATCTATCCCAGGTCAATGGTCATCTACCACCAGGGAGGGTGGTCATATACACCCCAGGAGGGTGGTCATCTATCCCAGGTCAATGGTCATCTACCACCAGGGAGGGTGGTCATATACACCCCAGGAGGGTGGTCTACTGTCATCTCACATGAGGGTCTGTGGCAGGAAGTCTGCGGTAACACCCAGTCTGATTTCAGTCTTGCCGACAACGTATGTGATTACCATGCAAGGTGGGAGGACCTGACCTTTACCATGCAAGGTGGGAGGACCTGACCTTTACCATGCAAGGTGGGAGGACCTGACCTTTACCATGCAAGGTGGGAGGACCTGACCTTTACCATGCAAGGTGGGAGGACCTGACCTCTACCATGCAAGGTGGGAGGACCTGACCTTTACCATGCAAGGTGGGAGGACCTGACCTTTACCATGCAAGGTGGGAGGACCTGACCTTTACCATGCAAGGTGGGAGGACCTGACCTTTACCATGCAAGGTGGGAGGACCTGACCTTTACCATGCAAGGTGGGAGGACCTGACCTTTACCATGTAAGGTGGGAGGACCTGACCTTTACCATGCAAGGTGGGAGGACCTGACCTTTACCATGCAAGGTGGGAGGACCTGACCTTTACCATGCAAGGTGGGAGGACCTGACCTTTACCATGCAAGGTGGGAGGACCTGACCTTTACCATGTAAGGTGGGAGGACCTGACCTTTACCATGCAAGGTGGGAGGACCTGACCTTTACCATGCAAGTTAGAAAGACCTGATTTTTACCATGCGAGGTGGGAGGACCTGACCTTCACCATGCAAGGTGGGAGGACCTGACCTTTACCATGCAAGGTGGGAGGACCTGACCTTTATCATGCAAGGTGGGAGGACCTGACCTTTACCATGCAAGGTGGGAGGACCTGACCTTTACCATGCAAGGTGGGAGGACCTGACCTTTACCATGCAAGTTAGAAAGACCTGATTTTTACCATGCGAGGTGGGAGGACCTGACCTTCACCATGCAAGGTGGGAGGACCTGACCTTTATCATGCAAGGTGGGAGGACGCGACCTTTACCATGGAAGTTGGGAAGACCTGATTTTTACCATGCGAGGTGCGAGGAACCTGTTTTACCATGCAAGGTGGAAAGACCTGAACTTTACCATGCAAGGTGGGAGGACCTGACCTTTAGCATGCAAGATGATAACAACCAGGCCAATTTGCTTCTCTGAATGTAGGTTTACTGATCAATAATCTTATCATGTTATGAGGAGCCCCATCCAAGTAGTACTCCCAAGATAAGACACCACAGGTCCCACCTACAATATCACAGGATGGGACAGAAGGTGAGGGAATGTTTGATCGTCAGGTCAATATTCCAGGGATCCCTACACAAGGTCCCACCATAGTATCCAGGGGGATGACAACAGTAGGTGCCACTCACAATATATCATTGTGTGGTATTTAAGTTATTTGTTGACCTTATGTAGGTAAGTGATCTTTACCTCTTGATCATAACACGCTACTGTACTCACTGATGTCCTCATGAATTCTCTACTTTCTTCATTTATGTCTTTTTCATCATCAGTGTTTCCATTTTCTTCAAATTCTCTTCATTTTTCATGACCCAGTACACGCAAGTCATTTTCCCCTATCACAAACATTACTTGCTCTCATTTGTCTTCATTTTCTTCACTACTGCAACTATTTTCCTCTAAATTGTTATTGATAAATGTATTCTTCCGTATATACCTTCAATATTATATCTTCTCTCATCTTTTCAATGGAACTCGTGTTTTCCCTCTAACTGTTATTATCACTGCGTTCACACTCTTTAAGTTTTCCTACTACCGTCTTAATCCGTATATGTGACTTCCCCATGGCCATCACCATCAGCAGCCCCAGTCATGGCCATCACCATCAGCAGCTCCAGTCATGGCCATCACCATCAGCAGCCCCAGTCATGGCCATCACCATCAGCAGCCCCAGTCATGGCCATCACCATCAGCAGCCCCAGTCATGGCCATCACCATCAGCAGCCCCAGTCATGGCCATCACCATCAGCAGCCCCAGTCATGGCCATCACCATCAGCAGCCCCAGTCATGGCCATCACCATCAGCAGCCCCAGTCATGGCCATCACCATCAGCAGCCCCAGTCATGGCCATCACCATCAGCAGCCCCAGTCATGGCCATCACCATCAGCAGCCCCAGTCATGGCCATCACCATCAGCAGCCCCAGTCATGGCCATCACCATCAGCAGCCCCAGTCATGGCCATCACCATCAGCAGCCCCAGTCATGGCCATCACCATCAGCAGCCCCAGTCATGGCCATCACCATCAGCAGCCCCAGTCATGGCCATCACCATCAGCAGCCCCAGTCATGGCTATCACCATCTCCTCACAATCACTTGACCTACTCATGATCCCCCTCAATCCGGGTTGGGTCGAGCGGGTTTCCGCTCAACTGCCAGCCAACTCCGCTAACCGTCGCTGGCCGAGAGCAGCAAGTTATGCTAACTGATCCCACTCCCAACCCCCACACCCCCTACCTGCTCTACCAAGCCACAGGGAACCCCCGACATTGTTCCGGTACGCAACCGACTCTCCCACGATGGTGGCCAGCCTGACGTGTTAGCAGTCCTTCACTGATTGTGTCTGGAATAGTGGTATGTAGTGGCTAATGCTAAACTGATTTATTCCTTAATGACCAAGATATTTACATATACATCTATCCATCTAGATTTCTGTATAAATGTATATATATAATACCTTGTTTGGTTAATTTGGATTTTCAGTGTATGTTTGAATCATGGTGAGGTGACGGAGGATTGGGGAAATTATTGTATAGTGACGTCGGGCGTCATTGTATAAAGACAAAGAGGACAAAGGTGAGTGTTCTGACTCTCGAGGCATAAGTCTGTATGGTAGGGGAGTGAGTGAGCGGGTGAAGGTAAGGACAGAGCATCAGACTGGGGCAACAATGTGGACTCAGGGGGATGGAGGATGTGTGGATCAGGTGTTTGCTTTGAAGAATGAGTGTGAGAAATACTTAGAAAAACAGAGGGAATTGGATATGGGATTCATGGATTTGGAGAGAGCATATCATAGGGTTGATAGATATGTCTTGTGGAAGGTCTTACGAGTAGATAATGCGCTGGAAAGAGCCAGGTTAGTCAGGAAATTTGAATAAAGAAAGCTTGGAGAAAATGAAGTGCTGTTAATACCTGGGGGTGGACGTGGCAGCGAATGGAAACATGGGAGCTGACGTGACTCACTGGGTGAGTGACAGAGCGAAGGTCCAGGAAACACTGAGGATGTGCGGAAAGAGGAGTCGCTTGCTGTCTGGAAGGAGGAAGATGAGCATGTTTGAAGATGGTGTTGGTAGTGATAGGAGTCAAAAGCTCTGATGAAAATGTACCCAAGATAACGTATGGGAAATGAAATGTCTGGTGGTGATATATGATGTGAAAAAGGTTGATCGAGTAAATGATATTAGGGTAAGAACAAAATAATTGAGAGAGTAGAAGAGGGTATGCTGAATGGCTCGGACATATGGAGAGACTGAGTAAGGAAAGGTTGACAAAGAGGATATATATGTCAGGGAGGGACTAAGGAGAACGGGAAGACCAAATCGGAGATGGAGGGATGGAATGAAAAATATTCTAAGTAATCAGGGCCTTAACATGTAAGAGGGTGTAAGGTGTGCATGGGATAGAATGAACTGGAACGATGTGATATACAGGGGTCGACGTGCTGTTAATAAACTGAACTAGGGCATGTTAAGTGTCCGGGATAGACCATGGAAAAGTCTGTGAGGCCTTCATGTGGGTAGGGAGCTGTGGTTTCGGTGAATTACACATGACACGTAGAGACTGAGTGGGAACGAATGTGGCCTTTCTTCATTCTGTTCCTGGCGCTATCTCAATAACGAGAGATACGGCGACCAGGTTTATATATATTATATAAATGAGCAAGAAGTCAAGTGTGGGCAAGGGGTGTCATCGTCAGTGGACGGGAAGGAGTGCGGTCTTGTCAGTGTGCCTCTGGTTCCAGGGAAGTCCACCATAGGCATTACCGGACTCGGCTTACATGTGGTTACACAGATAGTAAAGGACACACACACACACACACACACACACACACACACACACACACACACGAGTGTGCTGATAATGGATGATGAAGCTCGGCAGCTTTCATGGGTTATTTATTGCCTAATTAGCCGTGACGTTCACAGTGAGGGCTCAAAATGAGGATTCTGTAGCAGGGTTGGGTGGGTGCGGCGCCATGCCTAACACAGCCACGAGGGGTTGTGGCTATGTTAGCCTCTTGTTAATGGCTATGTTTTCAGCCGTCCACCGCCCATAATGAAGAACCACAACTTGAGTTGGGAGAATTTATGTAATGTTCCAGATCTGTTTGCTATTATGTTTGTGTGTAATGTATTTATTCAAGTTGATCCTGGAGAAGTAATACCATCAACAAATACAGGTGGTGTTAGAGAGGAACCATCGGCTGATCAAATGTCAAAACGTTTTTAAAAATGTTTGATGTTGTGTGTCCGCTTAATCTCCCTACACACACGCTGTTTAGCCATGGCCGCTTAAATTACGTGCACTAAACTGCTGAGAGAGACCAGGACCTCAAAAGCTACACCTTCTTGACAACTTGCTTAATTTATTTTATTGATATTCCACCATTTCAAAATGCTTAGCCAAAGTTTCATAATGTAAAGTGTTGGAATGAACTTCTGCCAGTTGGAGATGTGGGGTTTATGTTGGAGTTTGGTTGTATCTCCACGTTTTCGGTCGATATCCAGCTATCATCTTCTCAGGTAGTTCTGCTGGTTACTTCTACCAAGAACTGGGTGTGTGGTGATCAGTAATTGATTTCTATGAGCAGCTAAACAAGATGCGGCTCTGATGTGCCGCTCTCTTTTTAAAATTGGCGCGAGAATTTTTGGAATGTCGTCATTTCCGGCGGGAGTAGTAACAGCATTGTTGCCAAAAGCAGTTATTCCAGGTTCTTTTTAATTTGTTCTCATATGTACATCCACCAAATCATTATGTACTAAAGCCGAAGACTTGCCAAGATCATTTTCTTAAATGTCATAGATAAATGTCAATCTTTTGCTTCATATCAACACTGAGATTCTATCAATCTGTCCTAGAAATCAAATCTCTTAATCCTGATTACTGGCAACACTGTGGGCGACAGTGATCCTATCTCTCTTGCCTCCATTTGTGCTACAGATTTTTTCTCTTTACGTCACTGTTGGGCACCGTGTGGCAGCCATTACTCTTAAAGAGGATGAAAGTAATAGAAAACCAACTGTACATCTAAGGCATTATAATTCTAATATCGTTCAGTTATTTGGAAAGAAAGATAAACAGGAGCTCTTGGATAAATGAGCATCCGTTCCTTATTGGGACACTCATTAGACGCCCAGATTCCCGCGCGAATCATAACATTCCTGCCAGATTGTCTCCAACCTGAGATGATTTAGCTCGGCGGTGTTGGTGGTCGTGATTATTGACTCACATGACCTGACGGGCTGCACCTACTCACTCGTAAAGGGATTTATGAACAGGTCGCTCATATTGGTGGGAGGAGCGCGTGGTTAATGATGAACGCAGACCGGCGTGGTGGTTGAAAGGAATGTTCATGTTATAGAATCGTGGAGAAATAGACTGCCTTTTCCCGCGTTTGCGAGGTAGCGCCAGGAAATGACTAAAAAGGCCGCTTCCGTACACATCCATTCTCTAGCTGTCAAGTGTAATGCACCGAAACCACAGCTCCCTATCCACATCCAAGCCCCACACACCTTTCCATGGTTTATTCGGATGCTTTACATGCCCTGGTTGAGCTCGTCGACCCCATTATACCACAGCATTCCAGATCACTTTATCCATTGCACGCCTTTCACCCTCCAGCATGTTCAGGCTCTAATCGATCAAAATCTTTTACACTCCATCTTTTCTTCTCCAAGTTGGTCTCCCGGTTCTCCTTGCTCCCTCCACTTATGACACATGTATCCTCTTTGTCAACCTTTCCTCACTCATTCTCTCCATATGTCCAAACCATTTCAACACACCCTCTTCTGCTCTCTCAACCACACTCTTTTTATCATCACACATCTCTCTTACCCTTTCATTACTTACTCGATCAAACCACCTCACACCACATATTGTCCTCAAACATTTGATATCCAACACATCCCTCCTCCTCCACACAACCCTATGTATAACCCATGCCTTGTAACCAGGCTCTGAGACCAGCTAATTGCATAATTTCTTTTGAATATGTGACCTTGATTGGTTCGTTGTGCTTCTCGCCCGTTGAATAAAACTCTGTGATTGGTCGACTGTGTCCATTATCTTATGAATGGATCAGTTGTATAATATGACCTATTATGATGAAGTTACTTGTCGCCTTGCAACAGAAATACGAGGAAAAATCCTCCTCTTTGCTCTAAAGTGAATTTTTTCAAATGAAACTGATGTAGAGGTGTTGTGGGAAATATTCTAATGAAATCATGACATAGAACCTATAAAGCATGACGTAGAACTATATGTACAATCTTAAACTCTATGTTATCCAAGGTAAACTTTTTCTTTATCTTTTTCATATATTACACGTTTACATTTTTTGGGTGTGTGTGTGTGGGGGGGAACAAATGAATTTCTGTTTCAGAGCCATATATGTTAGACTTTAGAGCCATATATGTTATACTTCAGAGCCATATATGTTAGATTTCAGAGCCATATATGTTAGACTTCTGAGCCATATATGTTAGATTCATATATACATGTTAGAGATTTACAGAGCATGAATTAAAGGGTGTCGGTCTTACAACTGTCTTGCCTCCTCACACCACCCCATCAACTACCCCTCTCTAACTGTATCAACATCTTCATACATACACACCTATGCGCTGTTCTCTCCTCCATACCACTTCCAAGAACTATCCCACCGCTTATACTGGTATTATCCCTACATCTACCGTACCCCTTCTACTGGCACTACCCCTACATCTACCAGTACTGCCTCCTATACATCTAATTAACTACTCCGTGCTAAACATCATGGCCTCACAGCTCCACCTACCAACCATGGCCTCACTACTAACCCTCTACTTCCACAAGATGCCCTCCCTTCCCCAAGACAGCCGCTTCTCGTGTGTGTAGGTCATGAACACTGATGGTGTCGTGTGCCGGGTTGTGCACGTCAACGCTTCGTTTGTATCACTACACAAAGAACATACCTGACCATACACCAGACTCCCTCCCTCCTGGGGCTGGCTGGCTGACTGACTGAGGGGGTCCTGACGCCAGAGGGTTCCACGTCAGTGTCTCCGTCAGCCGGTGTAACTCATCCCAGGGAGGGAGGCAGGCAGGAGGGGCTGGAGATGACCACAAGGTAGCCTGAACCAGCCCACGAGGGGGACGGGTCGTCCTCAGTGGCTGCGCCGCTCACGGATGCCTGGTTAGGTCCGGGTCCTTGTGGTTGACCAGGGCAAAGCGCCGTCGATAAGGCTCTTATCATGATTGCTACACCTTGTGAATACCACCCACTGTAACCTACACAGATCTTAGCACTGTCTTGGGCCGGGGGAAGCTGAGACAGGCCAGAGGAGGAGGTTAAACATGGCCGCCGCCGCCGACGACGTCTTCAGCAGGAGCAGCTCGGGTGTTGTGGAGACTACACTCGCACCAGATCAGGTTCCCACTTGTTTATTTTCTTCTACAAATAGAGAGGCACTCCTGATTCCTGGGCTGATTGAAGGAACTTTGCTCCATCAGCCGCCGCGCCATGATTCACAGCCACTCTAGGCTATATATAGCCAAGATACTTAAGAGCGAAGCATAAATACCGGTGTTGAGATACATGGCTACATGCGCCATTGTCAATGAGGAAAACTTACAGTCGTTATTTGGTAATGTGCTTATACACTTGTAAACAAATGAGTGTTTGTGCACCATGAAAGTGTCATGTGCGTGACTGGATCTAATACATACAGTAATATATCGGATTATAACTTTTTTCTTTTTACTTCGAATTATACACAGCCAAGAGTATTCATCACCTGAAATGAATATGAGAATGAGACAAAAAGATGAAGAACTTATGAATGAAGATCTTAGAGATGAAGAACTTATGAATGAAGATCTTAAAGATGAAGATTAAAACTTTTGAGGAAGTGGAGATGGTGTCGTTCAAAAAGGGTCAAGCGGCAGCTGGTACTCAGAAGGTAGAGTTCCGCAGGTTAGGTTAGGTTAGGTTAGGTGAAGGGAAACAAACACAACAGAAGCCCTGTCAACAAGCTTACAGTAATCATGTGAAGCAGGAGTTTGCCCACTATTACGTGGTCTAGCTAATGGCGCACTTGTGGCCATCTGTTGGGAAGAGAAACTAGCCAAATATTGTCTTTCTCTTGCGTTTTCATTCTTTCCTCACCAACCATCTTTCCTGCTTTGCACATCTTACTGAACATTTTTCCTGGTATGTACCCAGAGGATCCGCCTCGAGAACCACAGCAAAAATGGCTACCGGTCTCCTTGTTGGCTTTCCTACCGCCTCCAACAAGCTATGCAATTTCCCGGTTGTTTATAAGAACCTTTTGTTGAACCTGTTGTCCTCGGCGTTGCAAGATCAAGGACAGAGATCGACTTATTATTCTGGTGCTGACGCAGTGCATGTTTGGCCTCTGCGTTGCTGACGACGACCAAACTCTTTTTTAAAAGTTGCGGGCAGCTCTGTGATTGGGGGAGGGTGCGCATGCTCAGCCGACCCCGCCTTTTAAAGCGCTCTGATTGGTGGGTTTTGGAGAGGTTATCACGTCAGAGTGATAGATACGTATACATTTTTAGACCTTTACTTAACGATTTTCTTTATTTCGTACGCGGTTTATTCTTGACGCGGTAAGAGTATACTCTCCACCAGCAACACAACCTCTTACAAGTATATCAACGTAAGATATATGAGAATAATCAAGAAAGCTGCAGATTTGAAACATTTTAATATTTACATTGAAAATGATGTCAGTATTTGCTCCTGCTGTGCTCAATGCCTGTCCTGATATTCTCACGGCGGCCGACCTCTGCTTCGGATCTGCGTCCAGCACTACCTCCTAAGACCTGCGTCCAGCACTCCCGCCTAAGACCTGCGTCCAGCACTCCTAAGTATGACCTGCGTCTGTCATTACTAACCATGATGCGTCTTTCACTCCTGCCCAAGATCTAAGATTACAAACGCTCCCTCCGCTTCTGGAACACCTCACACAAACAAAAAACCAGAGATGGGACTCCCATGGACATAAGATCCCCCCCCTCCCCCCGTGTAATACAAATAGGTAATTACATTTCCTCAAACAATTATGTTCATATCATGATGATAAATCCCCTCCTGGCACTTGCTTACATCACCCTCGTCCTTCAATTCCTATCTCTGTCAGGGATTGATTCAGTGGTCTAGTAAGGTACCTGGTCTCAGAGGGAAGGATGAGTGATAATTTTCCTTAGGGATGGCTTACCTTGTGTGAAGCGGCGGCTCGTAAAGTGACAGGTATTAGGGATGAACCGGGAGAGGAAATAGCTGAGGGAGGGACTGTGGCTCACTAGCCAGGGATTGTCATGTAGGGGAATGAGATTAAGGGTTACGGAAGGAGATGAAGGTTGTCAGGTGTGTCACAGAGAGTGAGGAGTTTGATACGAAACGTATGGAAGATGGAGTAATTAGTTTCACTTAACTTGCATTAATGTTGAGGTTACAGTCTCATCTGTACCCGTGCCTGTACCTGTATTTAAATTCCATTCTTATTTGTAACCGTAATGGTTTTACATGTACGAACGTTGGGAAGTTTAGATCAACAAAATACCTGTTTAGTGGAACAGCGATGATCTGATATGTAACAGGATGAGGGATGACTGGATATGTAACAGGAAAAGACTAATGAATATGCTGGTTACTGGACTCGAGACGTCAGTTTGTTGGAACGTTACTTGTCTTTCTATTGGCATGAACGTGACGACATGGAGGATCTGAGAACAATATTGCTTTTGCCACGAGAACACTCTATCAAGCAAGATCCGATGGATCCTGTGGTAGAGGTTTGCTGCCAAGCCAGAAAGGCACTCACAACATTCACTATAAATTTGTTAAAATTAATCTAAGAATTACAGAAAAAAAATTATGGTCCTTCCACCCAGAAAAGGAGGTGAGATTTACAGCATTACTCCAAGTATTACAGGGATGAATCCTTGAGGGAAGTGGGATGAAGAGTATTCTCCTACTGAGTATTGTAAAAATAGTGTTGGAGAAGGACTGAACCAGAGGTGGACACAGATATCAACAGACATTACATGGGTCAGGTAAGACCGCGAGAGTCTCGTGTAGGATCACCAAGTTCCTAACTTCAAGTATTCCATTCATAACTCCTCTTCCGGAGGTACAAGAATGTGCACGATCTATGGTTCATGACGGAATGTAACGTACAACGTTATGTACGTGTCTGACCACGTAATCTTGGTGGCCAGAGAGTTATATGGTTAGACGTAGATGGATAAGTAGAGAGAGAGATAGAGGTATGGAGAGTGGGTGGTAAATGGTCGCTCGCCCACACACAGACCAAGGATCCTGGTGAGGCCTCAGGTCACACATGGAGGTCCAGCCAACGTTCCTGGTCCTCAGGGGTTTGGATGGCCAGCAAGGTCGTCCCAGGAGCCGTTGCATACCTCAGCCACTCCCTGTCGTGCTTAATGACTCTTCACACGAACTGCCGCAGCTCACGGTTCTGCACGACCTTCACAAACGTGAGTCGTCCGGTCGGTTCTTTCTAGTTTCCTTTTTTAGTATAAGAGTTAAATTGTAGAACATCGTAGGTTATGATATGACATGCCGATGCCATAGACATCTGCATTAATTTTCTAAAGTCTTGATGTTTGGAAATGATGTTCCTTCACCTGAACCTGATTCATATTTCCAACTACCATTGTATAGTTCCTGACGGCCAAGGTGCTGACACCAACACCAAGGTATTTCTCCTGTCAGACGGTTCAGTTATCATGCTCACAGACGTCTAAACCTGATGATATCATTACTAATGTAACGTCCACACTCAAAACCTCTGACAATGACATGTCTTCAGAAGGTACATCGTGTAGGTGTTCCCTCCTCACTTACTGAACATTACTCTCGACAGTCATATTCTCCATGACTAGATGCTTAGCGAGGTTTATTCCATGCTCGACTGTGGTCTATGTCTATATGGGTGTATTTGTGCTGTTCATCGCTGGAACATCAACCGATTCCCCACCAGATGGACAGTCCGGTAACCCTGGCTGCAGGTCAAGCCAGTCCTCACAACATTCACACGCCAGTTTACCATATAACGTCAAACAGTCCCCTCTACCAGTCGTGGTGAGTCATCTTGAGGTCTTTCCTTCCAGCCTTTGGTCTTGGAATGTCGGGGTCCGTCCAGGTCATGCAGGTGGAGTTCTGACCTGTACTTCCAGACCTGCCGAGTCACTGTGGGTTTTCCACAGGTATGTAGGGGACCTGCCACCATCAACCGCCTCTCCCTAACACCCTCCCCCTCCTCTCTCTCTCTCTCTCTCTCTCTCTCTCTCTCTCTCTCTCTCTCTCTCTCTCTCTCTCTCTCTCTCTCTCTCTCTCTCTCTCTCTCTCTATATATATATATATATATATATATATATATATATATATATATATATATATATATATATATGTATATATCTACTGCTCTCCGCCATTCTCACTCATCTTCTCATAAAGCCACCAAGTTTTCCCATTACCAGCGGCCACTGTAAGCCAGCCCGCGAGCCTGGCTCGCCTCTCGCCTCCACCAAAGACCCGCTACTCTGGCATAATATTCAAATTAAACAAATTTATAACTGTTGCTGGAACAGTGTAATGTTTTAGGTCCAAAGATATGGAACCGGTGTAGCACGCCCGTGGTGTGCTGACCCACTCGTTCCCAACTGAACTTATCTTCACCCACGCCCTCCCAGCGCCGCCCACTGTGTGTGAGATGGAAGTGGTGGGCGGTGTGAAATGGGACTGGTGCGTGGTGGGAGAGTAAAGCCTTGGGAAGGAAGAAGAGGTGGGGAGTGTGAAGAAGAGGTGGGGAGTGTGAAGAGGTTACATGACCAGGGAACAAATTTTATGTTGCCGCTTGACGGTTGAGTACAAAGCTGTGTGGGGGAAGTGCTTCTCTCTCTCTCTCTCTCTCTCTCTCTCTCTCTCTCTCTCTCTCTCTCTCTCTCTCTCTCTCTCTCTCTCTCTCTCTCACCGGAAGAGTCAGTGTCATGTAATAGATGTGAAAATCTGTTCACACTATTCTGTTCGTTTTTCACTAGTCATCAGACAGGGCCATGCAACATCTTATCATAACATTTGATGTTAATCAAATGATTCACTCTTGCTGTCGATTGGGACTAGTTATAAGTCTCTTTTCGTAAAAGAAAATCTAAACAGAAGCCAAACATAACTTTCTGAAGGGCACGAACACCCCAGTAGCCCAATTCCTGCATCATGGCTTGAGAGCCACACAGAAGACAGAATGACTCAGTGAAAATCGCTACAAACAACAGCAACAACAACAACTGCAACAACAACAAAAATTCTTGGAAAACATTAGAAATATCTGAGTCACTGTCCCAGCCTCCTGGCTCATGTACTGCCACCGTGAACACCAGACAAACTTCTGGACACCAACAACAACTTTCACTGATAAAAGATATGACCAGCTTATCTGTGTCACACAGCTGGACGTAGCAGCTCGCTTACTGACCCAGAAATATGGACATAGCAGGTAGCATCTTGACCCACACCCGAAAACTATCAAGGGTGAGCAGCCGGCTGTGCCAAACCTGGTGTCAAAGTGGAGGGGCAGGCTGGGTCAAACCTAGTGTCAAAGTGGAGAGGCAGGCTGGGCCAGGCCAGGTGTCAAGGTAGAGAGGGGCAGGCTGGGCCGGGCCAGGTGTCAAGGTAGAGAGGGGCAGGCTGGGCCGGGCCAGGTGTCAAGGTAGAGAGGGGCAGGCTTGGCCGGGCCAGGTGTGAGCGGCCTGCAGCAGGTAGGCAGGGTAGAGAAGTTGCCTATTGGGACATTCCTTCACCTTATACGGACACCACCAGGAATTCGGCGCTAACCGCCATGCGCATGAGAGAGAGAGAGAGAGAGAGAGAGAGAGAGAGAGAGAGAGAGAGAGAGAGAGAGAGAGGAGTTTATCTTGAATATACATAATAGAACTGATTCATAATTCAATTGCGCGAAAGTCACACTGTGTTAAACAGTATATTTCAAAGTGTGTGTGTGTGTGTGTGTGTGTGTGTGTGTGTGTGTGTGTGTGTGTGTGTGTGTGTGTGTGTGTGTGTGTCTTGAATCATTATACTACGAAAGTAAAACCTAATTTTTTCCTTTAGTTTAACGTTTGTCAATGTTAAAAGAAACATGACGCAAGACATTCATCATTGAATAAGAACATTTGTTTAAGGATGTAAATCATGTCTTTATCTATCGTTATCCATCACTGTCTATCGCTCTTAGGATCCTCCAGCTCAACCCCCCCCCCCGGCCTGATCATGCTTGTAATGGGGAACACATGACAGTAGGATGGGTAGGCAGGCAGGCTTGGGGTGTGCAGGGGTGGAAAGCGTAACTCACACTGCATACTTCCCCCAAACACAGCAGGATGATGGCTGGCTGAGGGTGTGGGGGGAGGGCGTTGGTGGATGGGGGAGGGGGACAGTGAGGTCACATCCTGTGGCTTACGTCAGAAGGGGTACTGGGTTCATGAGAGAGAGAGAGAGAGAGAGAGAGAGAGAGAGAGAGAGAGAGAGAGAGAGAGAGAGAGAGAGAGAGAGAGAGAGAGAGAGAGAGACCGTTATATAGGTAGATAATAAGTATGTAGTGAATACAAATATTTGTAGCAGTGATGACAGCGGCAGAGAAACTGCCGTTGGTAGTGGTGGTAGTGGCCATAGTTATGCTGGTATGGCGGTAGTAGTGGTAGTAGTAGTAGTAGTAGTGGTAGTAGTGGTAGTAGTAGTGGTAGTAGTGGTAGTAGTAGTGGTAGTAGTAGTGGTAGTACTAGTAGTAGTGGTAGTAGTTAGGATGGCGGTGGTTGGTAGTAGTTCGGATGGTGGTAATATGGTGTTGGTAATCATGACTGTGATAGGGTGATAACAACGGTTGTAGCTACAGTATAACCCTCCCCCCATGTCTTCACTTACAACCTCCCTCCTTCCCCCAGGTTGGCCCACATGACACGCTACTTAAGGTCAAGAAAGTCTAGAAAAAAGAATAAAACATTTGCAGGAATTTCTCCACCAACTATATACAGCCAGTTGGTTGGACTCTTTCCTTCATAACTTGAGTACGCAAGTTCATACCCGCCGCTCCGGGGACTGTAACACCAATGTAGGATTTCTGGGCATGTAGGAGAATACAGCGTGTGCTGTATCATATATGTCTTCAGAAGCTGAACCTGTGGCTATCTGTATCCAGAAATCCAATATGCCGATCAACATCAGGTCAGGACAAGTACAACAAAAATTCTGGTTATGTGATGAATATCAGGTCATGCACTCAGTCCTATAACATCAGGTCATGCACTCAGTCCTATAACATCAGGTCATGCACTCAGTCCTATAACATCAGGTCATGCACTCAGTCCTATAACATCAGGTCATGCACTCAGTCCTATAACATCAGGTCATGCACTCAGTCCTATAACATCAGGTCATGCACTCAGTCCTATAACATCAGGTCATGCACTCGGTCCTATAACATCAGGTCATGCACTCTGTCCTATAACATCAGGTCATGCACTCAGTCCTATAACATCAGGTCATGCACTCAGTCCTATAACATCAGGTCATGCACTCAGTCCTATAACATCAGGTCATGCACTCAGTCCTATAACATCAGGTCATGCACTCAGTTCTATAACATCAGGTCATGCACTCAGTTCTATAACATCAGGTCATGCACTCAGTCTATAACATCAGGTCATGCACTCAGTCCTATAACATCAGGTCATGCACTCAGTTCTATAACATCAGGTCATGCACTCGGTCCTATAACATCAGGTCATGCACTCAGTCCTATAACATCAGGTCATGCACTCAGTCCTATAACATCAGGTCATGCACTCAGTCCTATAACATCAGGTCATGCACTCAGTCCTATAATATCAGGTCATGCACTCAGTCCTATAACATCAGGGCATGCACTCAGTCCTATAACATCAGGTCATGCACTCAGTCCTATAACATCAGGTCATGCACTCAGTTCTATAACATCAGGTCATGCACTCAGTCCTATAACATCAGGTCATGCACTCAGTTCTATAACATCAGGTCATGCACTCAGTTCTATAACATCAGGTCATGCACTCAGTTCTTATAATGTGACATCATCAGGTGTAGCCGGTCAGCAGTCAACCCGGCTTAAGTCTTCAGTAGTTGTGGCTGACAGGTTGAAGGTTACGACCCTGACTACGGGCATATCTGAGGCAATCAAGAGACGCCATATCTTGATATGTGATCATCTGTCATCATCGTAGGACGAGGGGCGGGGCACATGTGGACGAGGGGCGGGTCACATGTGGACGAGGGGCGGGGCACATGTGGACGAGGGGCGGAGCACATGTGGACGAGGGGCACGGCACATGTGGACGAGGGGCGGGTCACATGTGGAAAGTAAACTGAAACACGAAAGGTAACGGCATTTTTTCTTCTTCACAAAATCAAACCCCAAAATTCTTACTGTTGGCTACGTTGTAGCGAGTTCCCACAAAACCACAAGACTTCTGCTACACCACACAGGTGGCCACGCTGGCCTCCCTGTGTCTGTAAATTCCTGGCCGACTGGCGGGCATGTGATGACCCGGTCCTTGTGGAGGGATCTTAATGTGTCTTGTGAAGCTAATAAGTTTGCCGGATGATGGATGAAACACCAGTACCAGCACTGAGAGAGAGAGAGAGAGAGAGAGAGAGAGAGAGAGAGAGAGAGAGAGAGAGAGAGAGAGAGAGAGAGAGAGAGAGAGAGAGAGAGAGAGAGGTAACACCTATCATAAGTACAAAGGAATGTAGTTAGGTGGCCTGGAAGGAGGCAGACCGCGCCCACAGTCTGATGCCGAAGGCGCGAATATACATTTTTTTTCACTCTCTCACCAACCCACATCCGCGTGTGTGCTCTGCCTCAGATTTCCCACGCGGACACAGCACATGATCCTCAACCTCTCATGAACTTTACAATGATAAAAATCAATGGAAACCACAATTCAACCCAGTTCCCACTCAGAAATTAGGATTCCTGTCTTCTAACTCCAAACTTGGGGCTAATTTTTGTGAACATACCTGACGTGTTTCAAGTCACCCCGGCGGACATTACAGGAGCATGCCAATCCTGACCTTTGACCTCGCCTGCCTCCCGCTGTCTTCCTATTAGTGACGTTGATGTCATTTGGTTCTTTGCTTTGACGAAAGTAAGCTGTAGATGTCGGGTGGATGGTGGTATGTGAGGATGCTCCACTACCGTTAGTTAACCCATGTTCATATCTTGACTCATTATGGACATCACAAGGGACGTATGTTGGTGGCCACATATGTTTTCTTGATGGCTTTCTCAGAGACGATCTCTCCCAGTTCCCAGGTGTATCGTATGCCTACGTTCGGATTCTTCTTCCTTTTTTTTTACCGAAGTTGATAAAGGAAATAGTTACCTTCGTTATAGCGACTGCTAATTGTTGTTGTCGGTTGTTTACTTGGGTGACACCATGAAGCTCGTCAGCTCTGGCCAACGATCACAAGGGACGTCATAATGACCTTCTCAGGTCGTTATGACGTCACCTGGTCTGGTCTACCTAGGGTCACCATCTCCTGGGAAATACTTGTACGTGAGGTGCGAGGCGATGGTCGCCTGGGTCATGGGTAAATACTTGTTTTCCATGTAAATGTTAGTAATCGGCAGGTAAAGTTATGGACTTAATAGACAATTCCAAATCAGATTTTTATATCATTAGTATTCAAACGACATCAGAGGTAGTTGACCTGATAGATAACACGACAAATGAACAAACTACAACCAAAGAGTTATTATATAAATTGAAATAAAGTTGTAGTTATAATTCCTGGACGAGTCAGAAATGGTATAGTTGGGTTGGGAAACGGTAAACTTATTTAACTAAGGACTAGAAAGACGTTTTGCCTCTGGATTGTAAGAAAGACAATCTTATTGTTTTTATTTCTCAGATTTAGTGCTGTATAGAAAAAACTTATGCTGAGATGTAAGGCCTGTGAGTAGACGTTTGGATTGTTTCATGGTCTGTGTGCGTCTGGGTTGCTGTATGGTCTCTGTATGTCTGGGTTGTCGTGTTGTATGTCTGTTTCTGGTCTGGGGTCATGAGAGTGATAGATTGAATAATAACTTGAACACAGGTTGAAATCCCACTGGTGAGACGTTAGGAGCAGGTGAGCAGAGTTTGCAGAGAGAGAGAGAGAGAGAGAGAGAGAGAGAGAGAGAGAGAGAGAGAGAGAGAGAGAGAGAGAGAGAGAGAGAGAGAGAGAGAGAGAGAGAGAGAGAGAGAGAGAGAGAGACAGAGAGACAGAGAGATTATGTGGTATGCTTCGTGGAGAAGGAAGGTGGGACTGTGGTGAGGGTGGAGTAAGGATCCTCTACGTCTGATCCTTCAACAGCAGTTGTAGATGATTCCTGCCAAAGAATATCTTAGATGCTGTAGACACACACACACACACACACACACACACACACACACACACACACACACACACACACACACACACACATACACACACACACATACACACTCACAAATAGGAAAGATAACATGTACAGTAGTCAGTGAGTAGAAAATGTTAAGTTTTGATAAAGCTGAAACGGTAGATTAAAAAGATGAGATAAGTGAGTCGAGTGACAAGTGAAGGTGGGTTACCTGAGCCCAGCTAGGGGTAACAGGGGAGGGTGTAACTTCAGCAGGGAACACTGTGTGGCTGAGTGATAAATGACTGGGAAATGAATAGTAATAACACGTCCTCTCCAGGTAAAGGGACCCTGTATAATGTATTAGATTTTTCGTTTTTTGATGGCAGGCGTTATGAACTGGACTGACTTCTACCATCGCCAGACTGTCTTGGTGGTGTTGACGCAGGGATAGAGGTTGACAAGAGGTCAGATTTGTAACTCAGACTGTGAACTGACTGGAGTTTAAAGGCTCGATGAAGGGAAGAATGAGGTGTGACCAGCGAGGCCTTCCTCTCCCATCTCCAGGATACTTGGTCTGTCAGATGACAGGTGGCAGTTGTCTACGTGAACTTCCTGCCAGAGACAGCACTTCCAGTGGTCCTGAGATATACTGCTCCTTGGGTACTGTCTCCTCAGAGGTCCTCAGATATCCTGCGGTCTATAATCAGCCTCCTCGGTTGCCCTGAAACTTGCTTGCCAAAGGGCAACCTACGCCGAAGCCTCGAGATAGGCTACCCTGTGAACAGCCTTCCCAGTGGCTCTGTGGTAGGTTTCCCTGGGGCCGGCCTCCCCAGAGGCCCTATCATGTGCCACCATGAGGACAGCTCCACCAGTGCCTCCCAATATATGTGAGCCAAACTTACGGGGCTATTGCCAGGTTGTGACCAGCTGCTGTTACCTTGTCCTTGCTGTGCCAGCCAACACATCCCAGCTGGGGGATCGAACCCGGTTCCACTTGTTTCAGGTGTCAGAACTTTACCACTGTAGGACATGTGAGATAGGATTTCACGGACTCAGCAAGTGTCTCCAAACATTCTCTGATATCGTACAACTTTAAAAACTTTTGTATGCTGTTTGCATTGATTACATAGCCATTCATTTTATCTTATTGCCTGTTTCTTTGCTTGTCTGTCTCCTTCCATGCTACCAGACTCGAAAAAATAAACGCCTAGGTGGCTGAATATCTATATCAGGTGTCAAGTTCCAACACGTTTGATTAAAAAAAATTAATCTTCACCAGCTTAGATAACGTTAGAGAACTATGTAGGGCTCTGACGTGAGAGCAAAGGTTTATAAATACATAATAAACCTGTACACAGTGAGTGATCTGAGAATACTTCAGTGTCAGTGTCCTGAGGAGCTGGGAGGTGACCAACATGCCAGGATCTGGAGGAGGCGCTGTTGATGCGCCGTTCACAGCTCACTGGTGATGGTGAGTTAGTCAGCCTGTGCTCTGTAACCTTGGACAAGGTCTTGAGGTCAAAGGTCAAGGTCACAGAAACGAAAAAAGAAACCAACGGATAGAGTTTAAGAGTCAGCCAGGTGTACACTTGGGTCTGAACCAGTCGTCAGAGCCAGGTGTACACGTGGGTCTGAACCAGTCGTCAGAGCCAGGTGTACACGTGGGTCTGAACCAATTTCCGGTACCACAAGGTTGATGGTCATAAACTATGAGTCTGTCTCGCAAGCTTACTGAGAAGCTGAAGCATGTTGCCAATACTTCAGGATATCTTATGAATCAATATCATACTGGAGTCTGATAAGCGGATGATCGGGTTGAGGGATGATATGTTTGCGCTTCATGACATCACATAAACTATACTTATTGTTTACACCAGCTTGTGTTTCATTTGTGTTGAGCCTAACGTAATAAGCCTGGCAGCTTCATAATGCAAGTTCCTATGGAACGTTAAAGTGATCAAACATAAACATTGTTAAACTAGCAATAATGACGTAATCAGGTTCGTCAGAGCTGAGAGAGGAACCAAGACAAGTGTAAGGACCAGTAGCTGTTAGAGCCAGGAGGCAACGAAGACATTATCAGAGATACAGCAAGTTGTGACCCCCTGCACGAGACACGTTACCAGAGACACCAGGCAGGTACCACATGACAACGAGAGGTAATGTAAGGTGCAAATAAATACAGATGAAGGGAACGAGAGCAGTATACCCCAGGTACGACTTACAGGTATATACTGCATCAGGCTGCGGCTCAATGACAGCTACGAGTAGTTAATGAGGAGAGGGGGTTGTAATGAGGAGAGGGGGTTGTAATGAGGGGAGGGGGTTGTAATGAGGAGAGGGGGTTGTAATGAGGAGAGGGGGTTGTAATGAGGAGAGGGGGTTGTAATGAGGGGAAGGGGTTGTAATGAGGAGAGGGGGTTGTAATGAGGAGAGGGGGTTGTAATGAGGGGAAGGGGTTGTAATGAGGAGAGGGGGTTGTAATGAGGAGAGGGGGTTGTAATGAGGAGAGGGGGTTGTAATGAGGAGAGGGGGTTGTAATGAGGAGAGGGGGTAATAATGAGGGAGTGGGTAGTAATGGAGGAAAAGGGTAATAATGGAGGAAGGGGGTAGTAATGGGTCTCCTTCTTATCGAGAAGATACAGAAAGAGGTACCAGTAAAGGTAAGTCTAGCTAGAGACGAGAAGCGGCACCATGTGCCTCGTGTGGGTACATACAAGTAGCAGGTACCTCTACCATGGTCGCACAGGGGGTCGAGGCTTTGAGGGGAGAGGGAAATCTTTATTGGTGTCGCATGTCAGGTCACAAGATAACCTCGCCTCAGCCTCTCACCTTGATTAACATCTTCCCCTGCCCCAATGTATGGAGGGGGGGGGGGTCAACTGACCAACGCATGCTGTTTCATATTGTTTCGTATTGCCCAAATTATCTTGTTTTTGTCAGAAAGCATTTCCTGTCCCTCCGACCTGGTGTTTGCCTCTCCTCAAAAAATTTGTATTTCCTCATATTGAATATATTTTAAAACGTTCAGTTTTATCTCATTTTGGAGTTTGTGACACCTCGGTCAAATCAAGGATTCTAAGAGGTCAGACCCATAGTGGCATCATGAGCCGCCTCTCAAAGCTGCTCAGATCAGACTCATCTTGTCGTCACCATCATGCCAGGCCTGGCGCCGGCTGCACCGCCTCTTCAAGATACTCACTAAAGCTCAGTATTCTATGCACGAGTTGATGTCGCATCTTTAGGTGTTTGTTGTATTTTTGGGTATGTTGTCCTATCGTTGGGTCTCGTGTCGTACATTTGGGTTTGACGTCGTACTTTAGATCACCGATAACTTTACTATATTCACCTGTTCAGTTGCGTGTTCTCCTGTGAGCTACACATATCCTCACGCCGAGGATTCCACTATATACATCTTCCCTCACTTTCCTTCCCGCCTCATACCATACTTGCCCTTTGTCTCTCGCTGAACATCTGTCGTCTCTTATATCGGTCCTGTGCATCATTTACAAATTGGGGAAGCAGTAACGAGCTGAATTTAAGCAGTACGTAATAAAATTCATACCCATGTTAATTGCTAAATCTCATCTGCCTCCTACTAGCAATTTCGCAAGATACATATCATTCCTTTGATAACATAGATATGTTATAGCTACAACCATATACTCACTCTATCCTGGAAACATCACATAATCAGCATCATGATAAAGTCTGTTTCCCAGATGCTTGGTGTGTTGTGATATAATCATTATTCTTGTAAGCAGCTGATATCGTATCTACAAAGGTTATCTTCGCCATAGTATGGAGTACTGCTCACATATCTGGCCAGGTGCCTCTTCCTCTACGTAACTCTCGGACATTGCACGATCAGAAGTCTTCAAGTTTATTAACAAAGGCTGACCGCTGGCCCTGAACATGGCTGACCGCTGGCCCTGAACATGGCTGACCGCTGGTCCTGAACATGGCTGACCGCTGGCCCTGAACATGGCTGACCGCTGGCCCTGAACATGGCTGACCGCTGGCCCTGAACATGGCTGACCGCTGGCCCTGAACATGGCTGACCGCTGGCCACGACTGCTGGAGTCTGAGAGTGGACAGAGTGACTTCAGCGTATGTTGTGTATACAGATACAGTATAAGAATTACTATAGTATATCTCACATAGATACAGGAGAATGATCATAGAGTATCTTGCATATACTGACTACACAGAGACGTAGAACTGTGATGTTCCTCATAGCTGAAGGTGAAACGCTTGCCTCTGTCTGCCCCCTGCCCAGTGTACACCCTCGTCACCTTAATCATATGTCTGTCACTCTATCTGTCTATCTGTCAGTCTATCTGTTTGTCTGTCTGTCTATCGGTCTGTCTGTCTATCAACATTAAATTGTAATATTCAAATGTGTTATCTTGTCTGTGTGATCTCGTCTTTGTTCCTTATCTTATATTTCTTGAAGAACCACAAGACAAACGAGTACATTCTGTGGTTAGTAAGTCAAGAGACGGGAGCCGGGGTTCATGTGTGTTTGTTTACCATGTTACAGAGCATGTGTTAAACATGTACGTGTGACGGGGAAGTTAGGACCGTGGTCGAGTATAGCCGGACATCTCGTATCGTACGATGGGTATATGTTTCCTATGATGGTTTGGTTTTACATGGGACCTAAAATGATCTTCAGGGGTAACTCCAGGGACCCTAAGTGCATTATAAGGAAATATCATGTATTGCAGACTTTGTATTATGGCGGGGCGACAGATATTGTCAATATATAAAGAAATATTTCAGAGAAGAAGAGAGTCACACACGAGTCTCACTTCATCAAAGTCCGGCATTTCTCTCTCTCTCTCTCTCTCTCTCTCTCTCTCTCTCTCTCTCTCTCTCTCTCTCTCTCTCTCTCTCTCTCTCTCTCTCTCTCTCTCTCTCTCTCTCTCTCTCTCTCTCTCTCTCGTTGCGTATGGTAACTCTTGCCTCAACCAAGTTGTGACGAAACTCTCCAACAACCGTTCCCTCTCTCCTTACCCCTAACCTAACCCACCGACCCCCACACTCGCTCCACGTGACATCACATAACTGCCGCAGCCACCACACATCCCCCCCCACCTCGCATCATGGCTCCCATCCCCGCAGGTCAGGCATCTGCATTCATCCGCCACGTATTATCTCTTATCTCCCCCTCTCGCAACCCCCCACCCCCACCCCACCCTGGCAGCCGAATTTCCAAGAACCGGTGACTTGCTGGTGGCCTACTCTACCTGACGCCGTCTGCAAACTGCCCACTTGACCTGACGGATGATAACAGCATCATCGTCTGTTCTTACTACAGTTGATGAACAACGTGTCTACCGTGTTCCTTACAGCAGGTGAACATGACTCACGTGATCGTTACAGTAGGTGAACATGACTCACATGATCGTTACAGTAGGTGAACATGACTCACGTGATCGTTACAGTAGGTGAACATGACTCACGTGATCGTTACAGTAGGTGAACATGACTCACATGATCGTTACAGTAGGTGAACATGACTCACGTGATCGTTACAGTAGGTGAACATGACTCATGAGTTCCTAGGAATAGTGTGATAGAGGTGAGTCTACTGACTATAATAACAACAACGTTCATACGACAGTGTTCACTGACCACATTGCTCACCCTCCACTGAGGAAATCACAGGTGGATCACCTGATAACATACTGTAGTGTGGCACATGATCTGATGATATACTGTAGTGTGGCACATGATCTGATGATATACTGTAGTGTGGCACATGATCTGATGATATACTGTAGTGTGGCACATGATCTGATGATATACTGTAGTGTGGCACATGATCTGATGATATACTGTAGTGTGGCACATGATCTGATGATATACTGTAGTGTGGCACATGATCTGATGATATACTGTAGTGTGGCACATGATCTGATGATATACTGTAGTGTGGCACATGATCTGATGATATACTGTAGTGTGGCACATGGCTGGTCTGCTGGTGCCAGAGTCACTGGACACCCAGGCGCTCCTCCTTACCCAACACTGATAGAAGAGTGAATCCTGGAGGACGACCCGGGCTCGCGATGGTGGCTCTACTTGTTTTCTCCTCTCTCTCTCTCTCTCTCTCTCTCTCTCTCTCTCTCTCTCTCTCTCTCTCTCTCTCTCTCTCTCTCTCTCTCTCTCTCTCTCTCTCTCTCTCTCTCTCTCTCTCTCTCTCTCTCTCTCTCTCTCTCTCAGGGATGACCCATATAGGTATGTACACACTACATACAAAAGTTAACAGATCCATACTAAGAGCGAGGAGAAGCCATCATTGTTGCTCATCTTATATCATCATCAATTACCATGTACATCCAGCAGGTGCCACAACGGTGGTCAGGTAAAGATGTAGATGAATTGTGAATCAAGTACAAAAAATACGACAAACAGGTAAATTTTTTTCATTACTTTATAATTTCACTATGACATACTTAAGACTGGAACGGTCACGTCATAATTCAAATATAAATATATTGACTTTGCAAGTAGAAGTGTAGTACATCATCGATTCTAAACTGGCATCAAATTAGATTAAGATAAGGCACTTTTTAAGGTCACACAGGAACACAAGTTCAACACAGAAACGCAATATAATGAGTTCTCACACAAGCGCATACTGAAGTCATGGTTAGAACCTGAAGCGATCATGACTCGACTAACTCTGTGATATAATACCCAGAGAACCCTGAAACCTTCAGCTTCAGCCATGAGCAAAGTTAACTTATTCTCACGGTTCTCGGTACCCACAACGTGTGTGTGTGGGGGGGGGGGGGTTTAACTAATTCTCATAACTGTGGCAGATTAATGCTATAACAATGTTGAGTATATCACGGGTCCCATTACCCAGTGGTATAAAAGATGCTGCCAGTAACCAAAACTTTAATTAGTTCATGAAAAACATTATACCGCTACAACATCGCTACAACAAAACTTGTTATCTTGGACTGATGTTCTTACTTACAAACTTCTTGTTAAGTCATGGAACTTCCTCAGCACAGCCGGGGTGTTTATCACATGGAAGAGGATGTGAATGATGGCTTTGAGGGATAACGTGATAAGACGCCTCACTCACGTCACATATGGTTATACAAGCTTACGTAAAAGTGATAATCATCGCAGGCAAAACGTCATCGAATATATAAATTGTTTTATGCACGAGGTTATCACGTATATGTAATTGTTATTGTGTGCACATGGTAGCTATCGTACCTGATGCAGGTGACACGACGGGTTGAATTACAATGTCTCCTGCTTCCCGCGAACATCTAAACCGTGCAGTTCTCTTCCCGTCTTCCCGTCTTTCCGTCTTTCCGTCTTCCCACATATCTTCTTCCTTTAAGAGTCAGGTGTACAAACACCTGCGGAACCCTGAATCATCTCACTTTACATATTCTACTCGAGATGACCTTTGGCTGAGGCATGTCCCCCCCTGCCCTTCAGGTTGCCCACTATAAAGTTGACAGAAAAAGTCAAGGTGTCAGAAAACAAGTGTCCTCACTCTACAACTGTATAGCTTCCTCCTCACTCACACCACAACTGTACCACTTCCTCTTCACTCTCACTCAGTTTTCTTTTAATCCAGCTTTAAGCAAATCATCAGTAAGTGTAAACATGTCAACGACCACAATAATCTTACTTCGTAACTGGAATAAGTTAAAATCATGTTCATGTAAACGGCTGAATTACAAGAAAAGGTAATTGTCAGGATCAAGATCGTTAACCAAACAGTTTTCTGTATCAGGCTGTAAAAGATGGCTGGGGTTATCTATGAACATCTGGTGGTAAGTTGCGGACGATACCACAAGCTGAACACTGTAGCTTGGCTTCTCATCTTCACAACATGTGTACAACTTTGCACTTATGTATGTTGAACTTCATCTGTCACCTGTGAACCCAGTCTGTCAATCTGACTATGTCAGGGCGCAGCTGTGGACGTCCAAAATCTCACGTAGCTTTACCTCCCAGCTCAGTATCGTCCGCCAACATTGATATCCATATCTGGGAGAACGTTACAAAGGATGCCAAACATCAACACTAACACTGACCACTTCTCGTGATGATACAAAGGCTAGACTCTTCTCGGAATCACCTTTCTATTAGGGTCACTAAAACAGAGACTTGCCTTGCCTTGGTGTAAGAGAACATTGTACGTTCCTGTTCTCCACCCCTGACGCATACAACTAAAGCTCTACCTACAAAATATTATTTTGTCTTTTATATTTATTTATCATACTTAGTCGCTGTCTCTCGCGTTAGCGAGGTAGCGCAAGGAAACAGACGAAAGAATGGCCCAACCTACCCACATACACATGTCTATACATAAATGCCCACATACGCACATATACGTGCCTATACATTTCAACGTATACATACATATACATACACAGACATATACATATATACACGTGTACACATCCACAATTGCTACCTTCATCCATTCTCGTCGCCACTCCGCCACAAATGAAGTGGCATCCCCCCGTCCCTCCGCGCGCGCGCGAGGTAGTGCTAGGAAAAGACAACAAAGGCCACATTCGTTCACACTCTGTCTCTAGCTGTCATGTGTAATGCACCGAAAACACAGCTCCCTTTCCACATCCAGGCCCCACAAAACTTTCCATAGTTTACCCCATACGCTTCACATGCCCTGGTTCAATCCATTGACAGCACCTCGACCCCAGTATACCACATCATTCCAATTCACTCTATTCCTTGCACGCCTCTCACCCTCCTGTATGTTCAGTCCCCGATCGCTCAAAATCTTTTTCACTCCATCCTTCCACCTCCAATTTGGTCTCCCACTTCTCCTCGTTCCCCCCACCTCTGACACATATATCCTCTTTGTCAATCTTTCCTCACTCATTCTCTCAATGTGACCAAACCATTTCAATACACCCTCTTCTGCTCTCTCAACCACACTCTTTTTATTACAACACATCTCTCTTACCCTTATATTACTTACTCGATCAAACAACCTCACACTACATATTGTCCTCAAACATTTCATTTCCAATACATCCACCCTCCTCCGCAAAGCCCTATCTATAGCCCACGCCTCGCAACCATATAACATTGTTGGAACCACTATTCCTTCAAACATACCCATTTTTGTTCTCCGAGATAACGTTCTCGCCTTCCACACATTCTTCAACGCTCCCAGAACCTTCGCCCCCTTCCTCACCCTGTGACTCACTTCTTCCAGGGTTCCATTCGCTGCTAAATCCACCACTAGATATCTAAAACACTTCACTTCCTCCAGTTTTTCTCCATTCAAACTTACCTCCCAAATAACTTGTCCCACCCAACTGAACCTAATAACCTTGCTCTTATTCACATTTACTTTCAGCTTTCTTCTTTCAAACACTTTACCAAACTCAGTCACCAACTTCTACAGTCTCTCACTCGAATCAGCCACCAGCGCTGTATCATCAGCGAACAACAATTTTATATATATATATATATATATATATATATATATATATATATATATATATATATATATATATATATATATATATATATATATATATATATATATATATATATATATATATGTAAAATCTGTTATAAGCAACTACATGATATAGACGAATTTATTGTGTTGAGAAGCTGAGTGTGTGAGGTATCGTCAATTACCATAAATCCTCTTCAAAACTACAGACTTATAGGACAAATAGTTAATACAAAGGAATGAATGTCAATTGGATAATTACAAAATGACATTTAAACCAGTGTACAGGAGGCACGGTATGTCCGGATGTAAAACAAGAGAGTCTGGGAGGCGTACCAAGTAGGACGTACGTAGCATTAGGTCGTGTGTGTAATTTCCTTCCCCTCCGATGACATTATAGAAAAACAAAAGATTCATTTTAATGTCACGGTAGAAAATCCCAAGTTGGGACATATGATTACTAGTCCCTCCCTCCAGTCTCCGAGGAATATGTATGTCTGAAGAGATGACGTAGGAGTGAGGGATGTCAGGTCTTTGTCTGTATGTCAGAGGGAGTTCGTTCTTCTCGCTGTCTCGCGTACACTTCAACTGAAGGTGTTCACAGAGGGTCAGCTCTCAAGTGTAAACCTAACCTCTATGCATGAGTAAGGAATATAGACATACAAACGCACAAACATAACCAAACTCTCTCTCTCTCTCTCTCTCTCTCTCTCTCTCTCTCTCTCTCTCTCTCTCTCTCTCTCTCTCTCTCTCTCTCTCTCTCTCTCTCTCTCTCTCTCTCTCTCTTCGTTACAGCCGATTTAGTTCCATCCTGTGGTAGAACGTCATGCAGTTGACAGTCTTCGAGCCTCGCCATTTACCGGAGATAAGATAAACGCCAGATAAGAAGATAGCAGGGAAAAAACAACTAAATACACGCTGGAATTCATCTCTGGCGATAATGCACGACGCTCAAGCAGCAACAGCAGCAGCAGCAGCAATAGTAGTAGTAGTAATAGTAGTAGTAGTAGTAGTAGTAGTAGTAGTAGTAGTAGTAGTAGTAGTAGTAGTAGCAGTAGTAGTAGTGGCAGCAGTTGTAGTAGTGGTAGTGGTAGTAGTAGTGATAGTGATAACGGTAGTGATAGTGATAGTGGTGGAAGTGGAAGTAATAGGCAGGACTATGAATGATTAATTTTCTTTCCTCCAACAGTTCACTGCCTCACAGTACAGCCGTGTACTTGTGACTGCAATTACTGTTTTCCCTGTGATGTTCTGGCCGTCAGCAGATTTAGTTTCATGGGTTTAACTCAACAATCTACCTTACATCTCCCCTTACATTTCATTTACCCAGAACCTTTATCAATTTCCATGTCATCCAGTTCCTTTTTATTCCTCTTCGACGTTTGTCCTTATATCTTACACGTAGAGTTCCTCCACCCACTATATGCCCTGTTGAGTTCTATATTCTTCACACTGTTACTTTGAGTGAACTCCTTCTTTTTAATAATCCACCTAAATCCTCTTCTTTACTTCTTTACTTTTCTTCTTCAGTCTTCCCAGGTCCTCATGTCAAAGCTTTCTATTCGTTTCTTTGCTTTCTGCACGATACGTCCCATATTAAGCTCACTATTATCTGTTTCTTCGCCTTCAGGTCAAACTCTCCTGAGAATAGCTTCTTTCTTATTTTGAAAACTACTTTTCCCATAACCGTTCTGTTCCTGAATTCCGTATTGTAGTCTAACACTGAAAGTTATAACATTTCTTACATATTTCCAATGCTTTCATTCTTCCAATATTAGATATTCAAGTTACGTGTCTTTTTTCTTTACAGTTGTGTTTCCTTTTGTTTGTGAAATGTTTTCATATATTCCAGAAACTCTTGTTTTCCAGGGCTTCGTCCTGGAGGGCTTCTTTGCCGGTGATATACACGTTGTTATCAGCATACCTGACTCCTCTCACTCGCTCCCGTACAACTTTCATTCCTTCGTCCAGGTCTGAGGTGTTTCTCTCACTAATGTCTCCACATGACTGCCTGCTGGCCCGTCCTGGGGACAGGGACCAACCCGGCCTTACATTTCGTGTAGGCAGAAGGAATGTGACAAGCGGGGCACCACAAAGCGCAGTCCAAGGCTCCCTACATTTCATTGTCTTTAACATGAATAGTATAAAGTTCTGTCTCCACGTTAATGATTATATGTATTCCTTATTGGTAATCTGGAGACAGATTCTATATAAATAATCAGGAGCAGGAACTCCCCAGGAGTTGATAAGGAAGACGTCGATACAAAGCATTTGTTTGACAGTTCACAGAAATATAGATGTAATGATGCAGTGATCGAGAGGCTTGGCTAGTGGCTTACATTACAGGAGGATGTAAAGTGATGCATTACATTGATAGAAATATTAGAAGCAAAAGAATAACAAGACCTTGTTATGATAAGCCATAATTACCTAAAATTGGCAAAGCATTGCGTAACTACATATCATTAGGCAAACACAATGTTAGTCGTCACACTTAAAACACAAGATATAAAACGGTATATTCAGGACTTACTGTACAAGGTTCTAGTTATACCTCATTCAGAAAATGGTCAGTTTCGGTCACCGAGCTTTATAACAGACAAAGGAAAACTTGAAACATTACAAAAAAGAACAACGAAGCCAATTTCGTATCTGAGAGGTAAACATTATGAAGATAGACTCAGAGGAAATAATTTCTTGTTAAAAACGCCAACTCTGAGAAGGTATAACAAAGCTTTTCAAAATACTTTGTAGATTCATTAATGCAATTCACAATAATTACTTCATGCTAAACGTAGTGATCAGGAGTAACAGTATAAAGGTACAGGGAAGGAGACGTAATACAAACGCTGGAAGAAGTAGTTTCTTCAGGAGTAAGCTTATTGAACTTTGGTGAAGTGATGGCTGTGGATGCGCTTAAGACATGGCTGCACAAATTGTATGTGATGATCATGGATGAAGATACAATACAATACGCAAGTATTCCAATTTTCATTTTCCTTACAGAGGAGCGGCTAAAGTATTCCTTCTTTTGAGTATCCGGAGAGGCAGAAGTTAAATCACAATGCAGTTTCTAGAATTTGTCTCCCATTATGTTTTCACCTGGTAAATTTATGCTCTTTTACATAACTCGCTTACTGCTCTACCATATTGTCTCCATGTAAACTTTTAGGTGATGGGTGGTGGAGGAGGCTTGTACTTTGCAAACTTATCTTCATCTATGGCAGTGGGTGAGGAGGCTTTTGCTTTACTATCGTCTTAGGAACTTAGATGATATCACTGTTTTCCAGAGGATAACCTCATCCTGGACCAGTAGCTGTCGTGTTACCTACTCTTTCCATGTACATGTTGCCATCACAGGTCACTATAACTGATGTACCTCGTCAAACATCCAAGCGGTTTCCAGCAACCACAGTCGATACTTTCTGTTGCACAGGATCCTTTTATGTCCCTTAATGTGTTTATAAATCCTTAACGTCCCTTAACGGCTATAGGATCCCTTAATGTCCCTTAATGGCCAAGGGATCCTTTAACGTCCCGTGCTGGTCAGAGAATCCCTTTACATCCCCTGGAGATCCCATTCGTACATTGTACGTCTTTAAGATGCCCTATAACAGTTTTTTCTTTTCTTTTACGTGCCTTATAATCAACGTTAAAGGTTGTTGTAAATCTCTTCAAGAAGGTCGTTTCCAGTCTCTGGCAGACTATATTACTGTGGTAATCAAGTAAGTTTAGCTCGAGTGTTAACGCGACGACCCTCAGCACACGTGATTCACACTAAACAAAGAATTCTGTTCAGTATATCATTACACTATAATGGAAAAGCTACATATATCATGATAGGATCTATAATTTTAGTTCCTCAGTTCACTATCCCTTCCTGTCCGCGCTCACAAGCCCACGTTGAACAAAGGCAAGAATTTCAACATCTCTGCTGGCCGGGAAGAGAGAGACAGAGAAGATAAACAGGAGGAAATAGAGTTGTGCAACCAATTCATATTAAGCGCCACATCTGGTGTCTGGGACCCACTGACCACCTTCCTCCGCTCATCCCATCTTTTGTCTAACAGCCGGTGGTAAGCTGTTCTTGCTTAATCTGTCCAATGGAAACTGTCATCAACCGGACCATATAGATACCTCTTATTATAGCGATGGTGTAGTATCCGGATTTGCTTTTTTTGGAAGGTTCTACTCATCTGTGCTCTCGTTTAACCGGCGAGCCTAGTTGTATAATACGCTGTTAAAAATATATATATATATATATATATATATATATATATATATATATATATATATATATATATATATATATATTGATAGATAGATAGATAGATAGATAGATAGATAGATAGATAGATAAATAGATAGATAGATAGATTGATAGATAGATAGATAGATGGGTAAATAGATAGATAAATACATGGATGCCCAACATAAATATATATAATCATTTAATCTAACGTAGCGCCACAGCCTCTGGTGATGATCCATAACGAATGGTTCATCCACACGTTCCCTAACAAGCAGTGATGGTCATCCGGTCTGCTATCACCGAATATCTATAACGAAATTCATTCACAGTGTTGATTTTGGCTTAGGTTAGTCTGGTGACGTAGCTTCCGCTGGGATCAAGGAGGGAACACCTGACCTACCATCCTGGTCGTCCCACAGAGATAGACTCCAAGTTATTTCCGATGTGTCACAACATCAAGTTTCCACCATATGGTGAAGGCAACGGAACCTGGCCATCTGGCCAACGGCCTGGCCATGTCACATTCCCTAGCCAGCCAGACAGTGCCTGGCCTTGCTCGAGTAACTTCACTTCCTATCTAACTCCTGCGGAAACACTAACTGTAGTCTTCATGACACATAAAGACTCATTTACATATTCGGAAATGTTCAAATCGTATTCAGAGAAGTTCATTTAAAAGGGGTTTCCTCTCCTGGGCATCACATCCTTTATAAATACTTCATCAACTTTCCTCAACCACAGTACAAACTTTCCTCAACCACATTACAAACGTCATTCAGAGTTGCGTAATTTTCTGTTTAATGAAAACTGATTAACAGTTACCAGTAGCAGG
>NC_092255.1:723166-728166 GCF_036320965.1 Panulirus ornatus | reverse complement strand
AGAGTAAGGGTGACTTGATAATAACCTTTAATCTTTTAAATCAGATGATAGTGTAGATAGTGAACAGTTTTTCGAGAGATGCAAGGATCAGAAAAACCAGAGGACAATATAGGAAATTAAAGTAGAAACTTGTTAGAGTGAACGTAAACAAGATTTTTTTCGTACGAATGGTGGATGACTGGAACAAACTGAACAAAATATTAATGGTAGATAAAGAAACTATCCAGAAGTATGACAATAGGATTGAGGCCACAAGAGTATCTAACTCCCTCTCTGAACAGTTCTAATAATCACCACCACATAGGGACAGGAATACACGTAGGCACAGAGTGGACAGGGTCAGTGCAATTGCATTCCTGGGGGCTTTAAGAAGCCCTGTAATCCCATGCCAAGTGACTGGTCTTGTGTAGTATTCGACATTTAGGCGGTCATTACACTAACGCACTCAAGGAGCAGGTAAGGGCTAGCAGGTGAGAAGCGGGAGAGGCTCTCCAGCAGGTGAGAAGCGGGAGAGGCTCTCCAGCAGGTGAGAAGCGGGAGAGGCTCCCCAGCAGGTGAGAAGCGGGAGAGGCTCTCCAGCAGGTGAGAAGCGGGAGAGGCTCTCCAGCAGGTGAGAAGCGGGAGAGGCTCTCCAGCAGGTGAGAAGCGGGAGAGGCTCCCCAGCAGGTGAGAAGCGGGAGAGGCTCTCCAGCAGGTGAGAAGAGGGAGAAGGTACTATGACAGGAGGGAGCAAGACTTACAATAAGCGAGCATCAGGAGAGGGTCTGCTTGGGTCCCAGGAGAGGCATCTGAGGACAGTGTGTGTGTGTGTGTGTGTGTGTGTGTGTGTGTGTGTGTGTGTGTGTGTGTGTGTGTGTGCAGGGCATACAATGGACATGTATATCTTTTCAAACAACAATATCACTATCGTCATCCTGGATACTGTCACTAATCATCCCAAAATGAAGGCGGCAGTACTTCCCTGGCTGCCACCCACTACTACCATATTCCATGTTCATATCCTGGTTGGTAGCACTTGGTGGGTGGAGGCCAGCGACCACGGAAGTGCCATCTCCTGGTTATCGGGTTGATTTATGATAGCATCTCAGTGAGTCAGCGTTGTGCTTGCTATCACGTTCCCTTCCCTGGCCCGATATGCTCTTAACCTCCCTACACGTGGGTTGCTGGCACCAACTCCACAAGTCACAACCTCTCCAGCACTTGACAACACATAACGCTCATAGCTTTCACAATCCACTCTAGTTCCTCTTTCCTTTCACTTAAGTATCCTGGCAGCATATCCTCACTTGGCTTCTCCGGTGCCGAAGCATGGAGTGCCGCCGATTGAGGAGGATTGACTGGTTCTCAATGTCCAGCTTGGCCGACGTCAAGTGACAGGAACCTACTCCACCCATTCAAACGCACTTCACACAGCAGTTCACTAACTCATATCTGAAACTTTCGTGGTCTTATATCCAACCTTCCCTATGAACACAATCTTTCTACTTCCTCCTGTGATTTTATGGCAAAATTGAAGAAACTAGCTACAATATGAATCTTCTTAAACAACCAAGGTTAATGAGGAAAAAGATCTGGCTGTAATAATCTCTGGTGATCTCAAGCCAGATAAACAGTACACAGATACAGTTAAAAGGGTGAAAAAACATTATTTGATCTATAGGTTAAACTGTCAGGGATGATGAACCTTACTCCCCGGAGGTTGCTGGTGCGTCCTCACATTAAATATCTACTGCATCAGATTTCCAGCTTTTCCTCAATCATTGACACCAATCCATGGTTGATGTTTGCCTCGACATACACTCCCAGTACTTGCCTCATAAAACTTGGTTCCCCCAGTTTTAATGTCCTATGGCTGACAGTGCCTCTTTCCTATGCAACTTTACAGTTCCTCAACCTTCTTTATAATTCTTCTACACTCAATAATTCCTCTACCCTTTATAACTTTACGTTTCGTGTTATACTCCCCAACCCTTCCTTCCTCGAACAATGTACCACATCGATTATCAGACTTCCTTCCCCTAAACATTACGCTCGTCACATTCAAGCACTGAAATCCTCTGTGCAGGAGATGTACAACCCACAAGGATTGGTCAGGCTGTACTTGGGACGACCCTGGTGCAGCCAAGGCCCTTTCATTTTCACCATTTAACGACCTGGAACAGATAACCAAACACCTACTGTGAGTTCATCAACTGTCACGATCATTCTACCAGCACACTCGACCTCTTGACCTCTGAACCTCCCACTGAAAATGCATCCTATCTGCCAACTTAGGGTCCTACACACGCCATCTTATGTATATCACTTCCAGTCAGACGCGCCCACCATATAACCATCCCTTCTCTCCTCACAACGCCAAGTTTGGCACTTGGGGAGAGGTTAGCTTGGCGGTAATCTGCGTCTTCTTGGTGACTTTCTCAGCGACGTGCACAGCCTCTGAGATGCATCGCCCTGTACTGAACGTAAAGTGGAAGTTATCTTGGCCGAGATGAGGTCTTACATTCCATCTTTTACCAAATCTTGTGTCTCCAAATTATGGTATGATTGCCCCTGCTATGTTGTCTGTCGCATCAGGGGTAGAGAAATGCTTCCCTTCTCTTGCATCTCACTCTACTTTCATTTATACTCGGAATCACTGCAAAGTTTTTCGCAAAGTCAACTAAACTTTCATGAAAAGAATATATTTGTGACTTCACTTCTTTTTCTACTGAAAAATCTCCCCGGTGCTTTACAAAAGTATGTTCTGTAAGTTCTTTATTTCAACCTTCTACCACCCTCTGTAAGTTCTTTATTTCAACCTTCTACCACCCTCTGTAAGTTCTTTATTTCAACCTTCTACCACCCTCTGTAAGTTCTTTATTTCAACCTTCTACCACCCTCTGTAAGTTCTTTATTTCAACCTTCTACCACCCTCTGTAAGTTCTTTATTTCAACCTTCTACCACCCTCTGTAAGTTCTTTATTTCAACCTTCTACCACCCTCTGTAAGTTCTTTATTTCAACCTTCTACCACCCTCTGTAAGTTCTTTATTTCAACCTTCTACCACCCTCTGTAAGTTCTTTATTTCAACCTTCTACCACCCTCTGTAAGTTCTTTATTTCAACCTTCTACCACCCTCTGTAAGTTCTTTATTTCAACCTTCTACCACCCTCTGTAAGTTCTTTATTTCAACCTTCTACCACCCTCTGTAAGTTCTTTATTTCAACCTTCTACCACCCTCTGTAAGTTCTTTATTTCAACCTTCTACCACCCTCTGTAAGTTCTTTATTTCAACCTTCTACCACCCTCTGTAAGTTCTTTATTTCAACCTTCTACCACCCTCTGTAAGTTCTTTATTTCAACCTTCTACCACCCTCTGTAAGTTCTTTATTTCAACCTTCTACCACCCTCTGTAAGTTCTTTATTTCAACCTTCTACCACCCTCTGTAAGTTCTTTATTTCAACCTTCTACCACCCTCTGTAAGTTCTTTATTTCAACCTTCTACCACCCTCTTTCGACTTGATCAATATATAGCTGATTCTCTACCTGGTAAGACCTTATTTTTCTCTAGTTCAACTTTGCATGACAGTGCATATAATTCTCCTCTTCCACTGAATCTATGTCATCTTCTCTTTGTGTTCATGTATTGTGTTCTGATTATTCTACCCACTCCAGGTAGCGGAGGCGTATGGCTTAGATAAGATGCCACCTCGAGTCCTAAGGGAGTCTGCCTCTGAGTTAGTTTTGATCATTGCTCACTGATTGCGCCTCACTCTGAAAACCCACACTTTTCCCTCGTTTGGGAAGCATGCCTCTACGCAACCATTCATATGAAAGGAAAACACTCATATCCTGGCACTTATCGCCCCGCTATTCTTACTCTTGATGTCTAGTCTTTGAAAATCTCCATAACTCACTCTTTCTCAGACACTCAGAATCCCATTTCCTCTATGACCACCACTACTGCTTCTGTAGTGGTATATCTACCAGTGATCTTCCCTCCTGTGTATCTCACCTCTGGTCCTCTTCTCCCAAGGATTTGGGGGAATTTTTGATCGTAGTCCTCAACATTTCCAAAGCATCTGACAAAATGTGGCGCAAGTCTTTGTTTTCTAAAATTTCTTCTTTTCTCCAGCTCTTCTCACTGCTCCTTAAAGCACAGATTTCTCTCCGGCCATTCCACTGCAGTAATGGTTGATGGAGCGGCTTCCCCATGTTACTCTACGTATAAGAAATGACCCTCAGTGATCTGCCATATCGTTTTCTCTCAGACTACCACTACCACCAGATGTTGTCAGACTACCACTACCACCAAATGTTGTTAAAACAAAGACTACCACTACCACCAGATGTTGTCAGACTACCACTACCACCAGATGTTGTCAGATTACTACTAAATTTGAAGCACAGTTACACAAATACTGTGATGTTGTTCATGAATAAGAAATTTATAGTCTTTGATAAGAATGTCTGAAGTTAACATTATGATATGTACGTATTTCAACCTTTTTCTTCTAGAGTAGTATCTGGAGGCCTGTTGACCTGGAGAAACCTGGCAGTGTAACCGGATAATATTGTTACGTTCATCCTTCCCTGCAACACCACCAGGGTTATAGATCATCTCTATATTACAGGCCCGTCTATCATAACTATTTACCTGCCACCTTATGTGCTATTTCTGTCTATAGTGAAGTGTGGGAAGGAACCTTCTGCTTTACTATCCTGTCACCAAATAAGGTAGTGGGTGGGGAGCAACCATCTGCTCTGCTATTTTGTGTCCAGCTATAGTGGTGGGTGGGGAGGAGCCTCCTGCTTTATCATACTGTCCTCTTCGATATGCATTATGACTGAAGGGTAATATTAGCGTCCTCGGGCAGATAACATTCTATATCAGCATAGTTCTTGCGTTATCTGGTATTCCCAAGTATTATCTCTCTCCTACGCACACCAAAGCCCATTCTTCCTGTTCATGAGTTGTGAAAGATCAACTTAACCTCATAATCATTTTTATTCTGAAACA